>NW_024070201.1:11475818-11637423 GCF_014754425.2 Oryx dammah
TGAATATAATTTGGAGTTAGAGAGACTCAGCAGAAATGAAGGGAAGGAGAAGTATTTGTAAAAGGCAGAAAACTGTTTGGCAGAATAGCTTGAAGATCAGATTTTGAAGTTGACATGGTTTGTGGTCCTGGAGGCCTATCTCTATCCCTGTAGCTATCTCTGTCCTGGAGAAGGAAATGGTAACCTTTTCCAATATGCTTGCCTGGAGAATTCCTTGGACAGAGGACTCTGGCAGGCTACAGTCCATGGGATTACAAAAAATGGGACATGACTGAGCTACTAACACACACACATAGCTATCATCACATCTATCTATATATTTTTTAATCATAAAACACTGTGAGAGGTGAAAGAGTTGTTTTGCTTTATTTTATTTTCCTCTAAATATTTTTCAGTTTCTTTTTACCATATATCTTTTCTGTGCCTTAGGGAAGATTTATGTCTTGGGAGAAGGCAGAGGTGCCTGTAGGCACTTGCCTTCCTAGCTTTTGTTTACAAATGTTTAAATCATTGAGGAGATTATGATTTAATTTGTATCCAAAAGTCTAGGGAAACAGTTTTTGAGAAACAGAGTGAAATGACTATAAAAGAAAAACTATTTAAATTGCAATTTATACCAAAATAAAAATATTCCCTGGGAGTGGAGATCAGATATTTTGGGAGAGAGAGGTAGGAATGGAAATCTAGAACTTCAAGGCTTCTATTTTTATCCACTATCTGATGCCTCAATTACTGCATGAAGAGGAGGTAAAATTGAAGGGACCAAGTGGACCTGTCTTAAAACTCTGCTATTCCAGGGTAGGTGATAAAGATATCCTATAGAAATTTAATGAAGATGTGTTAGTAATGGCTCCAACTCCCAGACCTTTTCAGAATGAAAAGCTCACTACAATTAGGAAAAGTACTCCCAAATGGCAGAAGAAAGCTGGCTGCCGTCAAAGGGAATGAATGTTGGACTGGGTGTACAACCAGAATGATACTAACTATAACCCTATACCCACATGCATATGTGACTGCTTTAGTAGTCATGTAATTTCTTTCCTTGATTTGTTGCCTACATTTAAGTATATCAACCAATTCCTTTCTCATCTCCTTTCCTTACTAGTTTGTCGGGGTCCAGCCCTGGTGGATCCAGGGAATTCGAAGCAGGAACAGCGTTGGCAAGGAAAAACTTATTTATATAGAAATATAAAAAAGAGATTAAAAAGAAATAGTATAGTAGGAAAATTTAATAGAGAAAAGAGGCTGAATAACTTGGTTTACAGGGAAAGCCAATAAAGTTCCAGACAAGGAACTTGCACCATCTACCTTGTGCCACCAGCGCCTGTTTGAATATCGGAGAGTGTCCTGCCTTGGGCTCTCTCTCTTATGGATCTTAGAAGCCAGGGCAAGTTAGTAGATGTGGCAAGCCTCCCCGTTCCAGATGGGAATTCAGCCAGAAAAAGAGAGGGAGGGAGAGTGAGAAAAAGAGAGAGAGACATGGGGGGAACCAGATTCCCAAGAAACTAGGCCGAGAGACTAGTCTGAGAAACTGGTCCATCCTTTATTGTTCAGAAGGCTTTTTATACTTTTGATAGCACATAGAGATCAATGGGTAACACAAAGTTATGCAGCATTAGCCGCCCAGACTTTTATCAAAACCAGACTTTTCTCTCTGCATACCTAGCTGTATATACAAGTCTTAGGTGATTTGCATCATCTTCCGGCCAAAAGGGCCAATTAACATTTTACATCCTTTTTTTTTATAAAGATTTGTCAACCAAAAGACTTATTTGTGTTGTTGTTCTCAAAGTCTGGTGCCACTCTCAGAAAGCACTAAATAAAGTTACATTCTTACATAGCAAAGATACAGCAATTTATAACAAGTAAAAGGAGTACATTGATTTATAACAAAAGAAAATTAATTAACTCAAAAGTCTAGTGTTGCTAACATCAAAACTATTATATATCTTTTTCCATATCCCATTTACATTGATTAACATCTTCCCAGGTGCCTAAAAGATAAAGAATATAGAGGCCTGGCAGCAATCATTGAGTCAACAGTAAAATTTGTCACCAATATGATTTTTAGCTCTTTAGAAAAAGGCTTTGTATCTTTAAGATGCTTTAAGCTTAGTGCCTCTCACGGTTGAGGGGCTGTAAGCAATTTACAAGCTGTAAAAGGTCCGGGGGAACCTGTTAGGCAAGTTAGAGAGTTATCAGAGGGGGTTTTAAGCTGAGGCATTTTTTTGCAAGAGACTGAAGCCCTGAATTAACTTTTTCCAGAGAGTGTCAGAAAAGTAGAAAAGTACAATAAGGCTGGCAGATTCTTATTTTGGGGGGTACATGCTCAGTAAATATCAGGGGAAAACCCTGAGGCCTGATTTGCCTTGCCCATCAAGGCCTCTGCCGCATGACCTTGTCATGGGTGGGATTCCTCACGCTGGCTCCCAGCATCTCCTCCTTTTTTGTTTTCTAAAAAAAATCAGGTAAGAAGTTCTATTGTTGATCATTTTTTTATTGGAGTAGAACTGCTTTACAATGCCATGTTAGTTTCCACCATATAGCAGACTGAATCACTGGTATGTGTACATATACCCCCTCTTTTTTACATTTTCTTCCCATGTAGGTCACCAGAGAGCACTAGGTAGAGTTTACTGTGCTATACAATAAGGTCTAATCAGCATCTATGCTATATGTAGTAGTGCACATATGTCAATCACAATCTCTTAATTCATCCCACTTCCCTTCCCCCCCCCCACCCCCGGTATCCATAAATTTGCTTTCTACATCTGTGTCTATATTTTTGCTTTGCAAATAAGCTCATCTATACCATTTTTTCAAGATTTTACATATAAGTGTACATGCTTCAGTCATGCCTGACTCTTTGTGACCCTATGGGTTGTAGCCCACCAGGCTCCTCTGTCCAAGGGATTCTCCAGGCAAGAATACTGGAGTGAGTTGCCATGCCCTCCTCCAAGGGATCTTCCCATCCCAGGGACTTAACCTATGTCTCTTGCATCTCTTGCATTGGCAGGCAGGTTCTTTAACACTAGTGCCACCTGGGAAGCTCTCCACATATTAAGGAGATATATATATATATATTCCTCTTTCTGACTTATTTCACTTGTATTTAGGTGTATCCACTTCCACTTCCTTGAAATAGCACTATTTCATTCCTTTTGATGTCTGAATTATATTGTTTATATGTACCATATCCTCTTTATCCATTCCTTTATTGATTGACATTTAGGTTGCTTCCATGTCCAGACTATTGTAAATAGTGCTGCAATGAAAATTGGGATCATGTATCTTTCTGAATTATGGTTTTCTCTAATTATTAGAGAAATGTCAATCAAAACTACACTGAGGTATCATCTCACAACAGTCAGAATGACCATCATCAAAAAACATACAAATAGTAAATGATAGAGAGGGTGTGGAGAAAGTGGAACCCTCCTATACTGTTGGTAAATTGGTACAGCCACTATGGAGAACTTTATGGAGGTTCCTCAAAAAACTAAAAATAGATCCACCATATGACCTAGGTATACTCATTTTTTCAAAAAGTAGAAGCATTATGTTGGTCAAAGATATAATGTTGCCTTTCTAGAAAATCAACATTGAGGACTAATGTATAAGAAGTTTGTATCCATTTAAAATGTACAATTTGATCCATTTTGACAATTTTATGCACTCATTAAACTAAAGTGGATGTGTGTAATTTCCCTGAATATTTTTCTGTAATTGCACGTTTAATACTAGGGTCTTTGCCCAGTTTTCAAACTTTGGGTTTCATCATCAGTAAAATGAAGCAATTGCTACCTTTCCTGGTTCCTGAGAGGATTAGAAATAGTATGTATTAGGTGCTTCTCATGGGAACTAACACTGAAAAGGACTCAAGATCCAGAAATTTCTTTTCCTTCTGCTAGACAAAAGCTTATGTAATCAGACGGACTAAGCAATATTTTTTAGAAGTTTAATCATGACAAAAGTAGTTTTCATGACCCTGCATGGTCCATCTTTCAATCTATTCACATCAGGGGACAACCATTTGTCTGCTTTGTGGTATACTTTAATGTGCTTTTTAAATAATCTTGTACATGTATAAGTATTATGATACTACCCCTAGCCCAAATAATACAGATTGTACATTTCCTCATCTTACATTAGTGAGGGTACAAATGAACCATTATTCATATATTTTATCAACTATAGTTTATAGCTTACTTTGGGCTTCCCTGGTGCCTCAGACAGTAAAGAATCTGCTTACAATGCAGGAGACCTGGGTTAGATACCTGGGTCAGGAATTTCCCCTGGAGAAGGGAATGACGACCCACTCCAGTATTCTTGCCTGGAGAATTCCATGGACAGAGGAACCTGGCAGGCTACAGTCCATGGGGTTCTCAAAGAGGTGAACATAACTGAGCAACTAAGCACTTATCGTTTACTTTAAGGTTCACTCTTTGTGTTCTACAACTATATGCGTTTTGATAAATGCTTTATGTCATGTATCTAGCAATATAGGATCATACAGAGTAATTTCCCCTGTGTTTCATCTATTCATCTCTCCCTCTCTTGTGAACCTCTCCCTCCCAGCACCTCACAAGCACGTACTATTGTACCATCTCTATAGCTTTGCTTCCTTTCCGATGTCATGTCGTCAGAATTATATAGTGTGTAGCCTTTTCAGCAGAGAAGGCAATGGCAACCCACTCCAGTACTCTTGCCTGGTAAATCCCATGGACTGAGGAGCCTGGTAAGCTGCAGTCCATGGGGTCGCTAGGAGTCAGACAGGACTGAACGATTTCACTTTCACTTTTCACTTTCCTGCATTGGAGAAGGAAATGGCAACCCACTCCAGTATTCTTGCCTGGAGAATCCCAGGGACAGGGGAGCCTGGTGGGCTGCCAGCTCTGGGATCGCACAGAATCGGACATGACTGAATTGACTTAGCAGCAGCAGCAGCCTTTCCAGACTGTCTTCTTTAAATCAACACTATATATTTATGGTTCTTTCATGTTTTAGAGCTTAATAGCTCATGTTATTTTAGAACTGAAGAATATTGTTTGTCTTGGGTTTGATCCCTGGGTTGAGAAGATCCCCTGGAAAAGGGAAAGGCTACCCACTCCAGTATTCTGGCCTGGAGAATTCCATGGGCTATATAGCCCATGGGGTCACAAAGAGTCAGATGCAACTGAGCAACTTTCACTTTCAGGTATACCATAGTTTACTTACCATTCACCGTCTGAAGAACATCTTGGTTGCTTTCAAATTTTGATGATTTATAAATTATTATTAACTAAAAAGACCATAGGTTTTTAAATAAAGTTACTATAAACAGTTGTATGCAGGTTGTTGTGAAGACAAAACTTTTCATTTTCTTTGGGTAAATACCAAGGAGCGCTATTGCTGGATTGTGTGCAATGTTATTTTGGTTTTATTGTAAATTAATGAACTATCTTCCAAAGTGATTATTGTGTATTGCATTCCCACTAGCAATGAATGAGAGCTCCTGTTGCTCTTTCTTGGCTAGCGTGTGTCTTTTTAAAAAATTATCTATTCTAGATAGATTGGGAGGGGGGTTCAGAATTGGGAACACTTGTACACCCATGGTGGATTCATGTTGATGTATGGCAAAACCAATACAATATTGTAAAGTAATTAGCCTCCAATTAAAATAAATAAATTTAAAAAATTATCTATTCTAATGTAGTTGTATTTCATTATCCTAATTTGCAATTTTCTTATGACATATGATGTTGAGCATCTTGTCATATCCTTACTTTACATCTGTGTATCTTATTTGGGGAGATAACTATTTAGATGTTTTGTTTATCTTCTTTTTTATTTTTATTTTTTAGGCAAATATATACTATTTATTTATTTATTTTAGGTAGATTTTTTAAAAGTTTTATTTTTACTTTATTTTACTTTATAATACTGTATTGATTTTGCCATACATTGACATGAATCCACCATGGGTATACATGAGTTCCCCATCCTGAACTGCTTCCCCACCTCCCACCCCATATCATCTCTCTGGATCATCCCTGTTCACCAGCCCCAAGCATTATGAGTTTCTTATTTTTTTATCACTGAGTTTTAAGAATTCTTTGTATATTTGGATTTAAGTCCCCTATCTGATATGTGTTTTGAAAATATTTTCTCCAAATCTGGCTTGTCTTTCAATCCTCTTTGTATTTTCTTGCACTGAGTAGTGCTATTTAATTTTCATAAAGTCTAACGTTATTTTTTAATAGATAATGCTTTGTTGTTGTATCTAAACTTCATTTAAATAAAATATTTAAGATAATTATGTTATAAATGGAGGAGATGAAGGGACATAAAGGAAAAATGGTTTCTACACTTGACTATAACTAATAAAGTGTTAACAATAGTAGACTGTGATAAGTAATGCATATATGATATAGAGCAACCTTTAAAAACTATATAAAGAAACATGCTAAAAAACACAAGAGATAAATAGAATTCTAAAAAAAAGTTCAAGTAACCCTCAGAGAGTCAGGTAGAAGACAGAAAAATATAAAGCTAAGAGAACAGAGGAAAAATTTTAAAAAGTAGACTTAAGCCCCAGTACATTAATAATTATACCAGCTTTAAATGGCTTAAATGTACCATTTAAATGGCAAGAGATTGTCAGAGTGAAACCATGTGAACCTTAATCAAAAGAAAGCAGTAGTGGCTATGTTAATGTCAGGTAAACAATGCTTTAGACAAAAAAAAAAAAAAAATCCTAAAGAGAGGTACATTTTATAATGATAAAATTCACTTAGAAGGTATGGCAATCTCAAAATCTATGTTCCAAACAATAGAGCTATAAAATACATGAAGTAAAAATTGATAAAGCTGAAATGAGATATAGACAAATCCATAAGTATGGTTGGAAACTTCAGCAATCTTCTCACAAAAGTTGGCAGAACAATTAGAAAACCAGTAATTATATAGAAGAACTCAACAGCACCATAAACCAACAAGATCTAATTGACATTTATAGAATATTCAATCCAACAGCTTACTTCAGGAGTAAAAAGCCAGATAAAAAGATTTGCCACACTTGTTCATCAACAAGAAATCTGGTTAGATTTTACTGGTCAGCAGTATTATACAAAATTGGAAAGACAGTGCTATGGACTGTATATTGGTATCTCTGAAACGTCATATTATGAGCTTTAACACCAAATGTGGAGATAGAAACCTTGGGAGGCAATTAGGGTTGATAATGATGTTGTTATCATTATGGGATTGTTGGCTATGTAAGAAGACAGAAATTTCTCTCTCTGTGGATATAAGGACACATAGAGAAGGCAAGCCAGGGAGGACTCTAATAAGGCACTTAAATGACCAGCACACTGATTTTGAATTTCCCAGCCCCAAAAACTATGAAAAATAAATGTCTTTTGCTTGAGGCACCTGATCTATGTGTGTGCTCAGTCACTTAGTCATGTCTAACTCTTTGCAAATCCATAGACTGTAGCTTGCCAAGTTCCTCTGTTCATGGGATTCTCCAGCCAAGAACAGTGAAGTGGATTGCCATTCTCTACTCCAGTTCAACCTATAATCTTTTGTTACAGCAGTCCAATCAGACCACAAAATGTAGAACTTGAGAAATGGAGAAAAAATTACATACTGGAAGCTACTCCAGGTAGGTAGCTAAAATCACTGTTGATTTTCAGCAGTTTCAAAACAAATTTTAACATTAATTCTTTTGAACCTCAAGCATGTCAATTCTTGTAGTAGCATCCCTGACTCTCTGCTTTATCAAGCTTCCACAAAACTGTTTTGTCTTCCTTGGTTCTCTCAGTCTTCCCATTGGTTTTCGAGTTTCTTTTTACCCATATTATATTTTTCTTACTCAAAATAGCTATGGGATTTAAATTTTCCATACTTGTCAATACAGTTCCACACATTAAAGATATCTGAGAAGCTCATTATCTTGTGTAAAGTAGGTAACTTCCTAAATAATGGACATATTGTAGTGATGAAGAAGAAACGTGGGTCCCTTCGATGTCCAGACTCACACTTGGATGTCAGTGGAATGACGCACTTAATCATTGCTTTGTTGGGGGTGGACATGAGAAAGAAGAGTCATTTTGGGTCCTCTATCATTCATTAAAACAATGTTTACATATTGGAAAAGCTAAATTACAAATTTGTTTACAAATATCTAACTTATAATTCCTTTCTGGAACGTGTTCTTTTGATAATATTGAAATAGTCCTTTAAATTACTATATAACCCTTTGTAATAGACTAAGTAATATATTATGGACAGTTGAGTGAACATAATACAAATTAGTCTTTTGGACACTCAAGTCTATTTGCTGTCAGTTAGCCTCCTTAAAGTAGTTCTAATTATGGTATTATTCAGCCTTCCAAACCTTAATTGGGTTCCATTCTACACACACACATGCATACACATTATACACAAAATGTCCAAGTACTTACCATGATTAATAAGATGCTCTGTAATGATGATTGATCTAATGGTTTACAATTTTTACATTTGTACCTCTTTTCATGTTCTCCTAGTTGAAAGAATGACTAGCAATTCTCCTAACACCTTTTACTCTTCCCAAATCACTGCAGATGGTGATTGCAGCCATGAAATTAAAAGATGCTTACTCCTTGGAAGAAAAGTTATGACCAACCTAGATAGGATATTCAAAAGCAGAGACATTACTGTGCCGACTAAGGTCCGTCTATTCAAGGCTATGGTGTTTCCAGTGGTCACGTATGAATGTGAGAGTTGGACTCTGAAGAAAGCTGAGTGCCGAAGAATTGATCCTTTTGAACTGTGGTGTTGGAGAAGTCTCTTGAGAGTCCCTTGGACTGCAAGCAGATCCAACCAGTCCATTCTGAAGGAGATCAGCCCTGGGATTTCTTTGGAGGGAATGATGCTGAGGTTGAAACTCCAGTAATTTGGCTACCTCACGTGAAGAGTTGACTCATTGGAAAAGTCTCTGATGCTGGGAGGGATTGGGGGCAGGAGGAGAAGAGGACGACAGAGGATGAGATAGCTGGATGGCATCATTGACTCAATGGATTTGAGTCTGAGTGAAGTCTGGGAGTTGGTGATGGACAGGGTGGCCTGGCGTGCTGCAATTCATGGGGTTGCAAAGAGTCAGACACGACTCAGCAACTGAACTGAACTGAACTGAACTGAACAGAACTTTGGGCTCAATCACTCTACGTTTTAGTATGGGATAATTATGTCTCAATTCTATGTGTGACAATTTGACTTATTATTTTTATTCTAGCTTAAAAGTGATCATATTTCCTCTATCTTTTCTAACACATACTACCTTTCTCTCCTTTGAATTCTTAGTTATTTATCTCTGCCTCAGAGAGCAATTCCTTGTTTGTATCTTTAATTTTATTTCTTTACATAATTAAGCGGATGTTATATTTGATTCTTCCTTCTATCCAGGCTCAACTAAGATTCTACAGTTGATATCAAATTGAGATGCTATATCATATATATGCAAATTTCCACTAGGTGATACCTAAATTTGTCTATCTTATTTTCCCAATCACTAATCACAAGAAGATCAGTCAGAGAACTTGGAAGTGGTAAATTTTCTTGAGAAGTTGTTAAGGATTTATTCTTAATGTCTCTTCTACCTATCATGGTGAAAAACATAAAATGCAGGGAGATCCATACCAGGTCTCACTCCTGGATTTATGTTTGAAGAATTTTGCTAGTTCTGGTGCTGACAAGTGACTAGAATTGTATATAGGAAAAGAACTATTGAAAGAAAATGACATATGCCCTGCACTTTTATTTATTTATTTATTTATTTGCTTCTAACAATCATTAAAATGTACACCACATTAACAAATTGAAAATAAAAGCCACATGATTATCTCAATAAATGCAGAGAAAGCCTTTGACAAAATTCCACATCCATTTATGATAAAAACTCTCCAGAAAGCAGGAAGAGAAGGAACATACCTCAACATAATAAAAGCCATATATGACAAACCCACAGCAAACATTATCTTCAATGATGAAAAATTGAAAGCATTTCCCCTAAAGTCAGGAACAAGACAAGGGTGCCCACTTTAACAACTACTATTCAACATAGTTCTGGAAGTTTTGGCAACAACAATGAGAGCAGAAAAAGAATTAAAAGGAATCCAAACTGGAAAAGAAGAAGTAAAACTCACTGGTTGCAGATAACATGATCCTCTACATAGAAAACCCTAAAGACTCCACCAGAAAACTACTAGAGCAAATCAATGAATATAGTAAAGTGGCAGGATGTAAAATCAACACACAGAAATCCATTGCATTCCTATACACTAATAATGAGAAAATAGAAAAAGAGATTAAGGAAACAATTCCATTCACTATTGCAACAAAAAGAATAAAAAACTTAGGAATATATCTACCTAAAGAAACTAAAGACCTATATACAGAAAACTATAAAACATTGGTGAAAGAAATCAAAGAGGACACTAACAAGCTACCAGCAGCATTTTTTCACAGAGCTAGAACAAATAATTTCACAATTTGTATGGAAATAGAAAAAACCTTAAATAGCCAAAGTAATCTTGAGAAAGAAGAATGGAACTGGAGGAATCAACCTGCCTGACTTCAGGCTCTACTACAAAGCCACAGTCATCAAGACAGTATGGTACTGGCACAAAGACAAAAATACAGATCAATGGAACAAAATAGAAAGCCCAGAGATAAATCCACACATCTATGGACACCTTATCTTCGACAAAGGAGGCAAGAATATACAATGACTTAAAGACAATCTCTTTAACAAGTGATGCTGGGAAAACTGGTCAACCGCTTGTAAAAGAATGAAACTAGATCACTTTCTAACACCATACACAAAAATAAACTCAAAATGGATTAAAGATCTAAACGTAAGACCAGAAACTATAAAACACCTAGAGGAGAACATAGGCAAAACACTCTCCGACATAAATCACAGCAGGATCCTCTATGATCCTCCTCCCAGAATACTGAAAATAAAAGCAAAAAATAAACAAATGGGACCTAACTAAACTTAGAACCTTCTGAACAACAAAGGAAACTACAAGCAAGGTGAAAAGACAGACTTCAGAATGGGATAAAATAATAGCAAATGAAGCAACTGACAAAAAATTAATCTCAAAAATATACAAGCAACTCCTGCAGCTCAATTCCAGAAAAATAAATGACCCAATCAAAAAATGGGTCAAAGATCTAAACAGACATTTCTCCAAAGAAGACATACAGATGGCAAACAAACACATGAAAAGATGCTCAACATCACTCATTATCAGAGACATGAAAATCAAAACCACAATGAGGTACCATTTCACACTAGTCAGAATGGCTGTGATCCAAAAGTCTATGAGCAATAAATGCTGGAGAGGGTGTGGAGGAAAGGGAACCCTCTTACACTGTTGGTGGGAATGCAAACTAGTACAGCCACTATGGAGAACAGTGTGGAGATTCCTTAAAAAACTGGAAATAGAACTGCCTTATGACCCAGCAATCCCACTGCTGGGCATACACACCAAGGAAACCAGAATTGAAAGAGACACGTGTACCCCAATGTTCATCACAGCACTGTTTATAATAGCCAGGACATGGAGCAATCTAGATGTCCATCATCAGATGAATGGATAAGAAAGCAGTGGTACATATACAAATGGAGTATTACTCAGCCATTAAGAAGAATACATTTGAATCAGTTCTAATGAGGTGGATGAAACTGGAGCCTATTTTACAGAGTGAAGTAAGCCAGAAAGAAAAACACCAATATATATAGTATACTAACACATATCTATGGAATTCAGAAAGATGATAACGATAACCCTGTATGCGAGACAGCAAAAGAGACACAGATGCATAGAACAGTCTTTTGGACTCTGTGGGAGAGGGAGAGGGTGGGATGATTTGGGAGAATGGCATTGAAACATATATACTATCAGGTAAGATACTAATCACCAGTCTAGGTTTGATGCAGTGTGCAGGATGATTGGGGCTGGTGCACTGGGATGACCCAGAGGGATGGTATGTGGAGGGAGGTGGGAGGGGATTCAGGATTTGGAACTCATATACACATGTGATGGATTCATGTTGATGTATGGCAAAACCAATACAATATTGTAAAATAAAATAATAATAAAATAAATATTGTAACCAGGAAAAATAAAATAAAGTAATAAGAAAGAGAGAGACTGGTTTGATATACCTTGATGGGAGGGTGAATAGAGAAGGCTACAACAAAAAAAGTTGTATTTTTTACTGTTGATGGGTTTCTTCTGAATCAGGTTTGATTTTAGAAAGCAGCCAGATTTGAGTGGGCTTCAAAGGACCTCTCTCAAGAGATCTTCCTTCCTTCAAGGAGAGGCATCTTCAGTGTTATCTCAGAGGAACTTAACCAATAGTAGACATGCATCAAGATAGATAGATTAGACATTGGCTTATATGATTTTGGAGACTGAACAAGTCCCAGTACTTGCCAAGTGAGGTCATCAATAATCTCGAACCCCAAGAGAGCTAGTGGTGCAGTTCCAGTCTGAGATTCTGAATCCAAAAGCTTATGATGAGAAAAGTTAACAGCATAATTCCAGTGTTAATGCTAACAGGTCCAAGCCCTGGGAAGAATCAATATTTCAATTCCAGTATGAAGGCAAGACAAAGTCAAAATCCTAGCCCAAAAATCATTAGGCAGGAATAACTATCTCTTACTTGGGAAAAAGTCAGCCCTTTTGTGATCCCGAGTCTTCAACTGATTGAATGAAGCCCAACCCCACCAGAGAGTGTACTCTGCTTTACTCAGGTTACTGATTCAAAAGTTAATCTCAATATAAACCACCCACCCAGAAGCATCCAGATCAATGTTTGAGCAAACAACTAATTACCCCACAGCCTAGTCAAGCTGAGAAATATAAATAATAAGCACACTCAGTAAGCAGAGATAAAACTTACATCTGGATTCTGATACTGACTGGTTAAAGGATGAGATATGGAGTATGCTCACATTCTTCAGGTCAGAGAGATCTCTTAGGAAACCCACACGTATGCAATAGGTCAAAAGGCAAGCATTCACACATCTAACACATTCAGAGCACACTAGCACTAATTCCATTTTAGAGTCAAGTAAAAATTGCTTTCCTTAATTCTGAAATGCCTGCTCTTGCAGTTGTGAAAGAACCAGAGGCAGTCTTGTTCTGCTGATTTTCAATATGACTGAGACCCTAGTTGGAAGGAAGTAGGCTGTGAATCAGAGAAGAAAAGGCAACATTACTATTGGAGTGAGGCAACATTACTATTGAAGTGGATTTGTTGTTTTAGTCACTGAATAATCAGATAGTTGAATTATGAAAGGAACTCTTTAGGGCTATGAAAGGTCCTTCATTTCCTGCTTTTTATTCAATTTAATGTAATGCATCAAAGAATCATGGTATATATTAGTATTTTCTTCTATTATATGCTTCTTAATAAAAAAATTCATGATAAGTCTATGTTCATTTTATAATAGGTAAATTATCCTATATACTAGAAATACAGAAGTTTTAGTATAAGAAGAGGCTTATAGAAAACAAAAAAATAATAACAATTCCAAACTTTTGCAGTTGCAAGTTTCTCTTATTATCCTGATGGAGACTTGCACCTTAGAAGATAAATTGTTATAGCTTGCTCCTATTTACCTTGGTTACTAAGACCATATAATGATAACCAAGAGAGAATTACCTCATGCTCTTAAATGAGGTTTGTGATTATCTTGTACTGAATACTGGGCATTTATCAGGGCATTGGAGGTACAACATTAACTCCTAATTTTAAGAATAATGTTTGGGAGTTGACTATATAGGGAAATAAGTATAGTAATCAAATAAAGCCTAATTAGTAAATAAATAGCACAACATACTATAAGTGCTGTTACAGAACTGTGTAACAAACCACTCTAAAACTTAGTGGATAAAACATTTGTTTTGCTGATAAATGTACAATCTGGACAGAGTTTGTTAATAACAGCTCTTTGGCTCCACCGGATTCACCTGAAGATATCTGGGCCAGGAACACTCAAGTAGCTGGGACTGGAAAAATGGGAGCCTTTCAGTCATCTTTCTTTATCTCTGTGTTCTCTGTACATAATTTCTCCAGCATCACCTTTTAAATAATGGCAAACTTCCTCTGTGTAGATTTGAGACTCCTAAGGTAAATGTCAGCAACGAAAAACTGGTGAAAGCTGATCACCCTTTATGATCCTGCCTCAGAAATCATGCAATATCACTTCCCAATAATCTAGCTTCCTGGGTATGCAAGATTATAGATCTCACCTTACAAAGGATGTGTGTTAATGTTACATCTTAAGAATAAAATATCCACTGGGGCATTGCATATGGAAAATGCATTCAGCCACAGGCGGACAGAAGAGGAGGACCTGTTTCAGACTGGAGAAGTCAAGAAAGTCTTCCAGGAGTGGGAGTCAGAAATCCAGTACAGGAACCACCTGGCTCTCCCTGGCTTGAGTCTGTCTACCCATCAAGCCATTCTTCACACTACATTTTACACCAATAAAATGCAAATTGGATGTCATCCCCATGCCAAACACCAGGCATTTATTTCCCAGTTTCAAGAACCTATACCAGCACTGTCATATAGAGCTTATTGTGATAGTCTCTCTGTTGTTGCTGCTGCTGCTAAGTCACTTCAGTCATGTCCGACTCTTAGCGACCCCTTGGACCGCAGCCTACCAGGCTCCTCTGTCCATGGGATTTTCCAGGCAAGAGTACTGGAGTGGGTTGTCATTGCCTTCTCCGATATTCTCTCTGCTGTACCTTATAGTAGCAACTAGCTTGATTCTGCCTATGGAAGATTTAAAATGTGACCATTACAACTGAATATTTAATTTCATTTAATATAAATTAATTGTAATGATTTAAATGCTATATGTGGCCACTATTAACATTTTGAATAGCACAGGCATTTTGAGATATATTCAAAGTCCTTAAATTTACATTTTAAAATCCTTGTAACATCACAATGCTAATATTATTCTATTTTAAAGGCAAGAAAACTGAGGTTAATGAGAAATGTTTTCTATTTAAGATGGTAGAATATGCCTTGTAATCTGAAAATGTTATTTAACCCAGGTCAATGCAAATACTGAGAACTTCTATGTGCAACATTCAGTGTTAAGTCGAGAAAACACTTTCACTGGGATCTGCTTTACTGGCATTCTTTTCTGTAATGTGACATTTTACAACTGCATACACTTTAAGAGGTTGACTAACCATGGAAAATAAAATCAAGGTGTGCTCTAATCCTCTTTGAACTATTGATGACATCTAAATGTGGGTAATTGAGTTATTCTTACAAGACTTTCTAAGTGATCGTATTGTTCATACTCCAGAACTTTTTTTGCATAACTTGTTATACCTGTGTTGTTGGTCTTGGGGGCAAAGCAATTTTAAGCATTGTTAGTTCTCTTTAGATGACCTTCCCTAAACAAGGTAGTGAAATTGTCTCTTTAACAGACCTTTAACAATACAGTGATTTACAGATCTGCAATATTGCCCAAACAGAATTTTTCTTGACATGAACTTATTTAGACAAATATTTTTGACAGAACACTAAAGAAAGAAAGAAAGTAAGAAAGTGAAGTCACTCAGTCTTGTCCAACTTTTTTCGACCCCATGGACTGTAGCCTACCAGGATCCTCTGTCCATGGGATTCTCCAGGCAAGCATACTGGAGTGGGTAGCCATTCCCTTCTCCAGGGCATCTTTTCAATACAGGGATCGAACCCTGGTCTCCTGCATTGTGGGTAGACGCTTTACCACCTGAGCCACCAAGGAAGCTCTGAAACACAACAACATTTACCTCAGTACCTTAAATGAACAAAACAGAAGATACCAAGTTGATAAAAAGTCATATGTTAAGAACGGACCTGAAAGAGATCTGAGTGGTCACTTTTACATACTTATATAATCTCGGAGAAGGCAATGACAACAACCATCTCTTTTTTGGTCTATATAATCTTATACATAAATTAGTTATCTTATTTTCAACTCATGATTTCCTTTTAAATTTTCTAGGTAAAAAAAGAAGGAAAGAAAGAAAGAAACTTGGCAGGCAAGATAAAAAATTAGCAATTAAAATTATCTTTATTTTGAGTTGTAATTCACAGTTCCTATTGATTAGTAAAGAGCAACATTTGAAAGGTTGACTATTTTGATGTTTGTTTGTTACACTTAGGATAAGAACAACTTTCCCCCATGTGCACTCAACCTATGAATGCAAAGCACCCATTTTTTACAGGAAAGAGACATTCTTCAAGGGTCATAAATCTAAATATCCCCATCTAAATTTGCCTGCATTTCCTTTTCACTGAAAATTTCCTTGTAGGATGGAAAGTGATCTGACTGTGGAGATCAGAACAGTATTTCAGCAAACTCGTCCTCCAAGTGCCAGTGGTCACTGGAGCGCACAGTTGGGAAGCAGAACATCAAGTGAGACAGAATTCCCTGGCAGGTGATGGTATTGGTGTCTAGGACTGAGTATTGGCTTTGCCTGCTACATTCAGTCTAAAATAAAAAGAAAGAGAAAATGTAAGTGAAACATACTCCAGGCAGATGAAGTTGGGAGAATACATATTATTCAATTTTGTATTCATCCTACTTTTTTTTTTTAGTTCATGAGACTGAGAAAATATTGTATTGAATGACACAAATAAATATTTGAGTCATCTTTGCCAGAAAGCCAGTGAATTTTCTCACACGAGTCATTTCACCTGGAGCTTTCTCTTCTGGATTTGTAATTAATGCTTAAATTACTGGCTTGTCTCAAGAAATAAATCAGTCATTCAAGTAAAATCACTAGTTACCCCAAATTGGTTGGTTGCTTAGTCGCTCAGTTGCTTAGCCCACCAGGCTCCTCTGTCCATGAAATTTCCCAGGTAAGAATACTGGAGTGAGTTGCCATTTCCTATTCCGTGGGGTCTTCATGACCCAGTGATTGAAACTACATCTTTTGAGTCTCCTGCATCAGCAGGTGGTTTCTTACCACTGCACCGCCTACTCCAACGTCTCAAACTTTAGTGTGCATCAGGATCACCTGGAGAAATTGTAAGTTCAGTCTTTCAAACATTGTATGAACACAAAGACAGTCAGCAACTTCAACTGATTTCCTTCTTGCTAATAGGAAAAGTAATAAGACACAGGTTTTAGTAAACAGGTTTTATTAGGAATAAAACAAAAATAGTTTAGGTAAGTATATTTAGTTTTTCTAAACTGGGGCACAGAAAATCATACTGTATAGTTTTAGAGCAAGTAGTTATATAACCATTCTTATATCATTTGATAAAAAATAATGGTATGAGTTTATATTATACAACTCCAGATTATTAAAAGGAAAAAAAAGATTTTTTTTTTCTTTACGTAATCTTCAGAAATAAATGACCTATTTCTAGACTTTAAAATGAATCATTGTAGTAGGGCAAACAGCATTTCCTCCAAATTCATGCCTTTCCTAAATCTGAGAGTGAACCATATTTAAAAATGATCTTTGCAGGTGTAACTAAGAATTGAAACAAAATCATACAATGTTAGAGAGGGCCTTGAATCCAATGAAAATGTCCATATAAAAGACATAAAAAGACACAGATACAGAGAAGAGGGCAATGGATGCAGAGTTTAGAGTATCTACAGGCCAAGAGTTGCCCAAGGTTGACAATGATCATCAAAATCCAGCAGAAAGTCAAGGGGCAATTCCTCTTGCAGAGCCTCTAGAAGAATCAATCACCTGACACCACCTTGATTTTGGATTTCTGGTCTACTGAATTGTGAGAGAATAAATTTGTGTTAAGCCACCAAGTTTTTGATAAATAGTTACAGCAGCCCTAGGGAATTAATGCATCATAGTAGGTATGAAAACAGACATATGAGACGTTTAAATTGTTCACCTTGTATTTTATCAAGTAGTTTGTTACATGCAGAAATTCCCCAAAATGTTTTTGAGTCCCATTGAAAACAAGCAATGCTTTCACTGGTCATTATCTGGAAGACTTCTTGGGCTTCCCAGTTGGCTGAATGGTTAAAAAAAAAAAAAAATCCACCTGCCAATGCAGGAGACTCGGGTTTGATCCCCGGATTGAGAAGATGCCCGGGAGAAGGAAAGAGCAACCTACCCCAATATTCTTGCCTGAAAAATCCCATGGACAGAGGAGCCTGACGGGCTACAGGCAGTGGGGTCACAGAGTCAGATACGACTTGGCAACTAAACAGCAGACGTAGCAGAAGACTTCCTAGTTATCTTCATTGTTTCCACTGTCACTTATTGTGACATCTTGCGACTTTTTGGTTGACACTTATTTTCCACTTTGACCTTCAGGTCCTCCTTATACTATTTGCTCTGCCACTACTCTTCTGATAACAAGGTTATATAGCAATTGTCTACACACACAGAACTTTCTATCTCAGACAGCAGGCAATAGCACTGGGTAATTCTTGTGGTTTCTGTCTCTAACCAAGCATGTAAACAAATCTGTTTGCAGACTTTTAAAGGCTGAGTAGTTTGTTAAAGAACAACCAACCAATAAAGCTATACATACATATACACATACTTGTGTGCAGTCCTACATTCGGAAAAACAATTTTCACCGTATGCCTGTTTTAACTTTATTATTATGATACTCTGTTTTCAAAGGTTCAGTTACTTCCTTAGCACAGATGGCCCACCAGCAAAAGATTTAAAAAAGAGGAGGCTTTAACATATGCTAATTGACATGGTGCTGGTTCAATTTGCCATACAGCATAGGCAATATTACAATTCTCAACTGTTCTACTAAATAGCAATTACTGAGCATTTTAAGGTCATATCAAAACTGTCCTTCCTGGTGGACTTTCAATAGAGAGTCCCATCTGTATCCATAAGAAACATGCAATTTATGTTAATTTAATTAGTTTATAAATAATTCATAAAATAATATGTCTGCTTACCAAGACCTAAATATTGAATTTCAGCAGCTTTAGATTTACCATTTGTCTTTTCCCTCCAAGATATATATATATATATATTTTTTTCATCCCTTTAAGGAGTGAATGACTTTAAAGAGTTTAGTGTATTCCCATTTAATTGTTTGACTATGAGTCAGAGCAATTAATGTACTGATGTGTCACTGAATTTGTTGTAACAAAAAAGGAACTTGATCAGAGAATCATTGATATAGCAGAGGCTGCATTAATTTTTCTGGACATATGTATATTATTGTCCCATGTTTAAAAATGTAAAGATTTCAATTTATCCATAAAGCAGTATGTGTGTCCATTTTGCTCCTAATTATTATGTGTGTGTATAGTATATATGTCTACATATATACAATATAAACATAATGGCACTCAAGTTGCCTATCATCTACTGCAGAAATTACAAAATATCATTTCTGAGTCAAATACAACATAAACCTGTTAGTTTTAACTTTACAATGTTTTTCTTTGGTTTTTAAATTTCCATTATGGTTTTTTAAAAATTTAAAAATTGACAGTTTTCATATAATAATTTAGAATACAGACTTATCTTGATAAATGAAAATATGATATACAAAGAAGTTTACTGTAAGTCACACTTATCAAAGGTTTAATAATATTTTGCTCATACTATTATCTATGAGACTAATTGCTATTACTAATTGCTAATTACTTGTAAGAATAATTGGAAAGCAAGTACATGTGTGATGAGTTTTTAATGTTTCAACTTGTCCAAGATGAACTTTGTTTCCTAGAATCCTCTTCCCTATATTTTCCAGAGCTATGGATGGAGATTCGTGACACTGTCAGGAGGCAGTGATCAAAACATTCCCAAGAAAAACAAATGCAAACAGGCAAAATAGTTGCCTGAGGAGGCATTACAAATAGCTGAGAAAAAGAGACGAGAAAGGCAAAGGAGAAAAGGAAAGATATACTCATGGAAAAGCAGAGTTCCAAAGAATAGCAAGGAGAGATAAGAAAGCCTTCCTCAGCGAACAATACAAAGAAACAGGCAAAAACAATAAAATGGGAAAGACTTGAGATCTCTTCAAGAAAATTAGAGATATCAAGGGAACATTTCATGCAAAGATGGGCTCAATAAAGGACAGAAATAGTATGGCCCTAACAGAAACAGAAGGTATTAAGAAGAGGTGGCAAGAATACACAGAAGAACTATACAAAAAAAGATCTTCATGACCCAGATAACCACAATAGTGTGATCACTCACCTAGAGCCAGATATCCTGGAATGTCAAGTCAAGGGGGCCTTAGGAAGCATCAGTGTGAGCAAACCTAGTGGAATTGATGGAATTCCAGTTGAGCAATTTCAAATTCTAAAAGATGATGCTATGAAAGTGCTGCACTCTCTGCCAGCAAATCTGGAAAACTCAGTAGTGGCCACAGGCCTTGAAAAAGTCAGTTTTCATTTCAATCCCAAAGAAAGGCAATGCCAAAGAATATTAAAAGTACCACACAATTGCACTCATCTCACATGCTCACAAAGTAATGTTCAAAATTCTCCAATCCAGGCTTCAACAGTATATGAACTGAGAACTTCCGGATGTTCAAGTTGTATTTATAAAAGGCAGAGGAACCAGAGATCAAATTGCCAACATCCATTGGATCATCAAAAAAGAAAGAGAGTTCCAGAAAAACATCTACTTATGCTTTATTGACTAAGCCAAATCTTTTGACTGTGTGGATCAATGAACTGTGGAAAATTCTCCAAGAGATGGTAATACCAGATCACCTGACCCGTCAACTAAAAAATCTGTATTCAGGTCAAGAAACAACAATTAGAACCAGACATGGAACAACAGGCTGGTTCCAAATTGGGAAAAGAGTATGTCAAAGGTGTATATTGTCACCCTGCTTATGGTATATCATGCAAAATGCCAGGCTGAATGAAGCAGAAGCTGGACTCAAGATTGCCAGGAGAAATATTAATAACCTCAGATATACAGATGGCACCATCCTTATGGCAAAAAGTGAAGAACTAAAGAGTCTCTTGGTGAAAGTGAAAGAAGAGAGTGAAAAACTTGGGTTAAAACTCAACATTCAAAAAAAGAAGATCATGGCATCCAGTCCAATTACTTCATGGCAAATAGATGGGGAGGCAATGGAAAGAGTGAGAGACTTTATTTTCTTGGGCTCCAAAATACTGCAGATTGTGACTTTAGCCATGAAATTTATAGATGCTTACTCCTTGGAAGAAAAGCTCTGACCAACTTAGACAGCATATTCAAAAGAAGAAATATTACTTTGCCAACAAAGGTCCATCTAGTCAAAGCTATGTTTTTTTCCAAACATGAGAAAATCATGTATGGATGTGAGAGTTGGACCATGAAGACAGCTGAGCACCAAAGAATTGACAGTTTTCAACTGTGATGTTGGAGAAAACTCTTGAGAGTCCCTTGAACTGTGGAGATCAAACCAGTCAATCCTAAAGGAAATCATTCCTGAATATTCACTGGAAGAACTGATGCTGATGCCAAAGTTCCAATACTTTGGATACCTGATGCAAAGTAGCTCCTTGGAAAAGACCACGATGTTGGGAAAGATGAAGGCAGGGGGAGATGGGGGTGACAGAGGATGAGATGGTTGGATTGCATTACTGATTCAATGGACATGAGTCTGAGTAAACTCAGGAAGTTGGTGATGGACAGGGAAGCCTGGTGTGCTGTAGTCCATGGAGTTACAGAGTCAGACATGACTGAGCGACTGAACTGAACTGAACTGAGAAACTTAAAAGATATATAAGATGCTAAAAGGAAACACTTATAGGATATTTGTATGATACTAAGCTATTTCAATTGTCTGCAGAATTGCTAACTCAGATTTGTTCTTTTAAAACTCACAACAGTCCATGAACTGTTACTGGATCATGTTGAAATAGTATAATATATATTTATTCTAATAATTATACTTTGAAAATGTGAATGCTTGTGTATTAGTTATCTTTCTTTTTTTAAATTAATTAATTAATTTATTTTTTTATTTTACTTTACAATTCTGTATTGGTTTTGCCATACATTGACATGAATCTAAATCTAGATCTGGGGGCAATATTTTTGTGCAAATACAAAGTATGTCTCTTCTGCAAGTGTATATGATTGCAGTAGATTGAACTGGGTTCAATCAACCAACCAAATGAACTGGGTTTTCATCACAGACAACCGGGTAAGCACTCACCTAAATGGCTTTCACTTTCTCTTATAGGCATAGGGATTGTTAACTCTGCTCTGGTACAATTTATAGTAAATCATGATAATAGAAGGTAGTATGTTAAAAAAAGTGGCATCTGAGTAGTGTCAGTCTGTCTTTCATGACTAATAATAAAATCCTTCATGGAAAGATCATGATTTGCATTTGGTATTACTTGAACAGTCACTGATGACAATAAGGCACCTCTCTCTCTCTCTCTCTCTATATATATATATATATATATATAATATATTCAATTCTTTATTATATATATTTATTAAAATATTTAATATATATTATAATTTTTATATATTACATTTGTATATATTTATATAGAAATTTAGGAGAAGGCAATGGAACCCCACTCCAGTACTCTTGCCTGGAAAATAATATGGATGGAGGAGCCTGGTAGGCTACAGTCCATGGGATCACTACAAGTCGGATAAGACTAAGCGACTTCACTTTCTCTTTTCACTTTCATACATTGGAGGAGGAAATGGCAACCCACTCTAGTATTCTTGCCTGGAAAATCCCAGGGAGAGGGGAGCCTGGTGGGTTGCTATCTAAGGGGTCACCCAGAGTCAGACACGACTGAAGTGACTTAGCAGCAGCAGCAGCATATATAAGTTTATATATACATATAATTTATATGTTTATAATGCATGCTTAATATTTACCTATATTCCATATTATATCAGTCAGTTCAGTTCAATCCCTCAGTCATATCTGACTGTTTGCAACCCCATGAATCGTAGCACACCAGGCCTCCCTGTCCAGCACCAACTCCCGGAGTTCACTCAGATTCACATCCATCAAGTCAGTGATGCCATCCAGCCATCTCATCCTCGGTCGTCCCCTTCTCCTCCTGCCCCAATCCTTCCCAGCATCAGAGTCTTTTCCAATGAGTCAATTCTTTGCATGAGGAGGCCAAAGTACTGGAGTTACAGCTTCAGCATCATTCCCTCCAAAGAAATCCCAGGGCTGATCTCCTTCAGGATGGACTGGTTGGTTCTCCTGGCAGTCCAAGGGATTCTCAAGAGTCTTCCCCAACACCACAGTTCAAAAGCATCAATTCTTCAGTGCTCAGCTTTCTTCACAGTCCAACTCTCAGATCCATACAGACCACTGGAAAAACCATAGCCTTGACTAGACGGACCTTTGTTGGCAAAGTAATATCTCTGCTTTTTATATACTATCTAGTTTGGTCATACCTTTCCCTCCTAGAAGCAAGCGTCTTTTAATTTCATGGCTGCAGTCACCATCTGCAGTGATTTTGGAGCCCCCCAAAATAAAGTCTGACACTGTTTCCACTGTTTCCTCATCTATTTCCCATGAAGTGATGGGACTAGTTGCCATGATCTTATTTTTTTGGATGTTGAGCTTTAAGCCAACCTTTTCCCTCTCCTCTTTCACTTTCATCAAGAAGCTTTTTAGTTCCTCTTCACTTTCTGCCATAAGGGTGGTGTCATCTGCATATCTGAGGTTATTGATATTTCTCCCGGCAATCTTGATCCCAGCTTGTGCTTCTTGCAGCCCAGTATTTCTCATGATGTACTCTGCATATAAGCTAAATAAGCAGTGTGACAATATACAGCCTTGATGTACTCCTTTCCTATTTAGAACCAGTCTGTTGTTCCATGTCCAGTTCTAACTGTTGTTTCCTAACCTGCATATAGGTTTCTCAAGAGGCAGGTCAGGTGGTCTGGTATTCCCATCTCTTTCAGAATTTTCCATAGTTTATTGTAAGTCTATTAAGCTATGATAATAATGTCATTTCATTGCAATCAGCTAAATTCAGTCAACTCTTTAAACAAGATGGTAATGAGTATTTGTGCTATAATCAGTTATAATTCTTCAATAGAAGATTTGGAAATAGTAACAGTTATGAAGCCGTGTCCTGGATTAAGTACATGTCTGCCATAGATATGGAAGGAAGGAATTGGAGTAGACATGTTTAATATTTGCTTTCTCTCATATCCATGTTGCTTCCATGATAAAAAGCTTCAGTTGTATTTAACTCTTTGCAACCCTATGGTTTATAGCCCACCAGACTCCTCTGTCCATGGGATTCTCCAGGCTAGAATACTGGAATGGGTTGCCATGCTCTCCTCCAGTGATCTCCCCAGCCCAGGGATCAAACCCATGTCTCTTATGTTTCTTGCACTGGCAGTTGGGTCCTTTAGCACTAATGCAACCTAGGACATCTGATATCCATGGTACTTTTATTTAAAAAAAAAAAAAAAAAACTACAACATTGTTTACTATCTAACCTCAAGCAACCTTCTGAAATTTTTCTAAACAATCCTCTTTCATATGGTCTCTAAATCATCTATATTCAGCAAAAGCTGATTGGTCAAAATATTGGTCATGATTTATGGTTATTTTATCATTTGAAAAACAAAGAAATCATCCAAATTATTTTGTGAAGTCCTTTATATCTGTAAGTCCTCAGGTTGTTTTAATAATTCATTTTTCCAAAGCATTTATGGTCAGTCTAAAAACTGATAGACATTTCTATCATGAGATTACCAACAAGTAAGACAAGGATGTGACCTTTCAGTATATTTGAATACAGTCAAAAGCAGATTCGATGGTTCTGAGACAAATAGTGTGAATTTAAATTTGGAGAAGCTAATTATATAGAGTATTTTAATGTAACTTGCCACTTGGTGAAATATCGTGATTATTAGTTACTTTGTTCATGTCAACGTTCTTAGCTTTATATCTCCCTCCTCCACTTATGGAACAGTCAGTCACATACATTTGGCTCCAACTTCCACAGGAGTGAAATAGAAGTAAATCTGGGTCATCCAACAACCTCCAGTGAAAATTTTATGAAGGGATCAGAAAAAGTTTTTAAAAAAAGTGAATTCTCCCCTCCCCCCCTTTTTTTTTTGCATTGCTATCTTTGAAGATAATATGTTCCTGCATTGACAGAGAGATTATATATTCAAGAATAAAGTGAACAGAGAAGATATCAAAGTTAAGAAAAGGGAAAGACTATTTTCATTGATCTTTTGGATTTAGCCATACTCAAGGTGTTGAATTTTTAATTAGGCTGCAAGCAAATAAATTTCCTATTTCATTCAAGTTTTGTATTCCTGTTGTTTGCAAATAAAATATTGTAACATAGTAGATATCCCAGAATATCAACTTATATTCTTCAGAGTTCAAACAGTGGTTAATATCTTTTAATGTGTAATAAGCCATAAAATACTAGGGCGACATGTCTGGGAGTGAAAAGAAGCATGGGTGTGCCAGAGAAGAGGGCACTTCTGGTACTCGCCCTTTCAGCCTCAGCTCAGAACCAAGGCTCGGGCACATGTAAGTGGTACTTGTTCAGTCTAAGCTGGGGAGATCGCCCCTATTCCTTCCTCTCAGGGAGGGTCTCTCCATGTGGTCAAGAAAAAAAGGCTAGTACCTGTGATCAGGTTCTAGCTCAGGGGCTGACCCCAGGTGAAACTTCTAACCTCCTGTGCAAAATGGGCTTAACTATACACACTAGAGAAGGAAATGGCAAACCACTTCAGTATTCTTGCCTTGAGACCCCATGAACAGCATGAAAAGGCAAAAAGATAGGACACTGAAAGATGAACTCCCCAGGTCGGTAGTTGCCCAATATGCCTCTGGAGATCAGTGGAGAAATAACTCTAGAAAGAATGAACAGACAGAGCCAAAGCAAAACAACACCCAGATGTGGATGTGACTGATGAAGGGAGTAAAGTCCAATGCTGTAAAGAGCAATATTGCATAAAAACCTGTAATGTTTGGGAACGCATGTACACCCGTGGTAGATTCATGTCGATGTATGGCAAAACCAATACCGAATTGTAAAGTAAAATAAAAAATAAATAAATTAAAAAAAAAAAACCTGTAATGTCATGTCCATGAATCAAAGCAAATTGGAAGTGGTCAAACAGGAGATGGCAAGAGTGAACACTGACATTTTAGGAATCAGCAAACTAAAATGAAAAGAAGAGAAGCTAAAAGTAAAGGAGAAAAAGGAAAAATTTGAATGCATTCCATTTGAATGCAGAGTTACAAGGAATAGCAAGGAGAGATAAAAAAGCCTTCACAGTGATCAATGCAAAGAAATAGAGGAAAACGATAGAATGAGAAAGCAGTTATCTTCAAGAAAATTAGAGATACCAAGGGAGGACTTCATGGAAAGATGGGAAAAATAAAGGACAGAAATGGTATGGACCTCACAGAAGCAGAAGATATTCAGAAGAGATGGCAAGAATACACAGAAAAACTATACAAAACAGATCTTCATGACCCAGATAACCACGATGGTGTGATCACTCACCTACAGCCAGATATCCTGGAATAGAAGTCAAGTGGGACTTAGAAATTAACACTATGAACAAAGCTAGTGGAGATGATGGAATTCAAGGTAAACTATTTCAGATCGTAAAAGATGATGCTATGAATGTGCTGCATTCAATATGCCAGCAAATCTGGAAAACTCAGCAGTGGCCACAGGACTGGAAAGGTCAGTTTTTATTCCAATCCCAAAGAAAGGCAATGCCAAAGAATGCTCAAACTACTGCACAATTGCAATCATTTCACATGCTAGTAAACTAATGTCCAGAATTCTCCGAGCCAGGCTTCAACAGAACATGGACTTCCAGATGTTCAAGCTGGATTTAGAAAAGGCAGAGGAACCAGAGATCAAATTGCCAACATCTGATTGATCATTGAAAAAGCAAGAGAATTCCAGAAAAACATCTATTTCTGCTTTATTGACTATGCCAAAGCCTTTGACTGTGTGGGCACAATAAACTGTGGAAAATTCTGAAAGAGATGGGGATCCCAAATCGCCTGACCTGCCTCTTGAGAAACCTGTATGCAGGTCAGAAAGCAACAGTTAGAACTGGACATGGAACAACAGACTGGTTCCAAATAGGAAAAGGAGTACGTCAAGGCTGTATATTGTCACCCTGCTTATTTAACTTATATGCAGAGTACATTATGAGAAACGCTGGGCTGGATGAAGCACAAGCTGCAATTAAGATTATCTGGAGAAATATCAATAATATCAGATATGCAGATGACACCACACTTACAGCAGAAAGCGAAGAAAGCTGAAGAGCCTCTTGATGAAAGTGAAATAGGAGAGTGAAAAAGATGGCTAGAAACTCAACATTCAGAAAATTCATGGCATCTGGTCCCTTCACTTCATGGTGAATAGATGGGGAAACAATGGAAACAGTGAGAGTTTATTTTTTGGGGCTCCAAAATCACTGCATGTGGTGATTTCAGTGATGAAATTAGAAGATGTTTGCTCCTTGGAAGAAAAGTTATGACCAACCTAGACAGCATATTAATATGCAGAGACATTACTTTACCAACAAAGTTCTGTATAGTCAAAATTATGATTTTTCCAGTAGTCATGTATGGATGTGAGAGTTGTACTATAGAGAAAGCTGAGTGCCAAAGACTTGATGCTTTGAACTGGGATATTGGAGAAAACTCTGGAGAGTCCCTTGGACTGCAAGGAGGTCCAACCAGCTCATCCTAAAGGAAATCAGTCCTGAGTGTTAATTGTAAGGACTGATGCTGAAGCTGAAAATCCAATACTTTGGCCACATGATGTGAAGAACTGACTCGTTGGAAAAGATACTGATGCTGGGAAATATTGAAGGCAGGAGGAGAAGGGGATGACAGAGGGTAAGATGTTTGGATGACATCAGTGTCTCAGTGGACATGACTTTAAATAAACTCCAGGTGTTGGTGATGGACAGGGAGGCGTGGCATACTGCAGTCCATTATGTTGAAGAGAGTCAGATATGACTGAGCAATTGAACTGAACTGAACTGAAGCCCTAAATGAGAAACTTTTGGAATTTAAATATATTTATATGCATTCTCATATTTGTAATATAGTTGATGTCTTTCTCTCATAGCATCATGTTCAGAAAAGTTGCTTGAAATGATTTCAGCTTCTTAAACTTATTGAGCCTTGTTTTATGGCCTTGCATATGATCAATCTTGGAGAATGTTCCAAGTGCACTTGAAAAGAATATATATTCTACTCTTTTGGATAAGATCCTGTCTTTCTCATATATATATATATATATATATATATATATATATATATATATAATCTGTTCTTCTTATTTTGTTCTCTTTCAATGTGATTTGGTGATTATCTTTACAGTTATGTTTGGATTCCTTTCTCATTTCTCTGTGTGTATCTACTGTATATTTTTAGTTTTTGATTACCATAAGGATTATATATATATATATATATATATACATACATACATCTGTGTGAATTTATTTTCAGTTACTGATCTCTTAAATTCAAATGAATTTTTTAAACACTGCATTTTACTTCATCCACTTACATTTATTGATTGACTTCAAATTTTATGTTTTATTGGTTTGTATATCCCTTAAAAACTAATAACAGACAAGGCAATGGCAATCCACTCCAGTACTCTTGCCTGGAAAATCCCATAGATGGAGGAGCCTGGTAGGCTGCAGTCCATGGGGTCACTAGGAGTCGGACATGATGGAGTGACTTCACTTTCCATTTTCACTTTCATGCATTGGAGAAGGAAATGGCAACCCAATCCAGTGTTCTTGCCTGGAGAATCCTAGGGACGGGAGGGCCAGGTGGGCTGCCATCTATGGGACTGCACAAAGTTGGACACGACTGAAATGACTTAGCAGCAGCAGCAGCAGCAGCAGTAAAAACTCATAAAGAATATGCTATAAAACAACCAATGGATCATTGAAAAAATCAAAAAAGAAATAAAAAATAACTGAAAACAAGTGAACATGAAATCATAAATCCAAAATCTAAGGGACATAGAAAAGCAATTCTAAGAGAGAAATTTATAGCAATATAAGCCTACCTCAGGGAACAAGCAAAATCTCAAATAATAATCACTTAAAGTAAATAGAAAACTAAGAACAAACAGAATCCACATTTAAGAGAAAGGAAGAATTCTTAATGATCAGAGTAGCCATAAATTAAATAGAGGCTTAAAAAAATAGAAAAGACCAGTGAAACTAAGAGTTTGTTCTCTGAAAACGTAAATGAAAGTAATAAACCTTCAGATAGAATATGACCGAAAAAGTGAGTGGATCTAGAATAGTAAAATTCAAAATGAAACAGAAAAAAACTTACAACAAACACCACAGAATTACAAAGGCTCATAAGAGATAAATATGAACATTATCTGTCAAAAAAAGAATAACTCAGAAGAAATAGACAACTTCCTAGAAATGTACAATCTTCCAACTGAACCAGGGGGGAAAAGAAAAAAACAGATAAATTCAAACAGAATATTATTTGTAATGGAATTACACCTATAGTAAGATAACACCCTCAAAACAAAAGTCCATAAGAAGATACTTTCTCCCAAACATTTAAAGAAGAGTTAAGGAGATCAGCCCTGGGATTTCTTTGGAAGGAATGGTGCTAAAGCTGAAATTCCAGTACTTTGGCCACCTCATGCGAAGAGTTGACTCATTGGAAAAGACTCTGATGCTGGGAGGCATTGGGGGCAGGAGAAGAAGGGGACGACAGAGGATGAGATGGCTGGGTGGCATGACTGACTCGATGGCCGTGAGTCTTAGTGAACTCTGAGAGGTGGTGATGGACAGGGAGGTCTGACGTGCTGCAATTCATGGGGTTGCAAAGAGTCGGACACGACTGAGTGACTGAACTGAACTGAACTGAACACCTGTTCTCAAAGTATTGCCAAATGTTTTAAAGAAATAATGTTTCCAATCTCATTTAGTGGAAAAAAAAATTACCAGCACATATCATTGATGTACATGGATGCAAAATCAACCAAATATTAGCACACTAGATTCAATCATACAAAATATCATACACTATGATCAAGTGGGATTTATCCTATGGATTCAAAGATGATTAAATATTTGAAAGCCAAACAATGTGATCACATTAACAAATTGAAAAATAAAAATCACATGACCACTTCAACTGTAATTTTTTTTTACCAAAATTCAACATACATTCATGATAAAAACTTCAAAACATGGAAGATAAAAAACTGTACCTCAATATAATAATAACCATATATGATAAATCCACAGGTCTTTCACACTAAAAGTGAAAATCTGAAAGTATTTTCTCTAAGACCAGAAACAAGACAAAGATGTCTCAGTTTCAGCAATCAGATAATTAAAAATAAGCTAAATAAACCCAAATTGGAAATGTAGAAATAAAACTGATAATTTTGCAGATGACATGATACTATAGATAGAATATGCTCAGTTCAGTTCAGTTCAGTCGCTCAATTGCCGTCTGATTCTTTGCTACTCCATGAATTGCAGCACTCCAGGTCTCCCTGTCCATCACCAACACCCGGAGTTTACTTAAATTCATGTACATCGAGTCAGTGATGCCATCCAGCCATCTCATCATCTATCATCCCTTTCTCTTCCTACCCTCAATCCCTCCCAGCATCAGGGTGTCTCCAATGAGTCAACTCTTTTCATGAGGTAGCCACAGCATTGGAGTTTCAGCTTCAGTATCATTCCTCCCAAAGAACACCCAAGATTGATCTCCTTTAGGATGGACTGGTTGGATCTCCTTTCAGTCCAAGGGACTGTCAAGAGTCTTCTCCAACACCACAGTTCAAAAGCATCAATTCTTTGGCACTCAGCTTTCTTCACAGTCCAACTCTCACATCCATACATGACCACTGGAAAAACCATAGCCTTGACTACACAGACCTTTGTTGGTGAAGTAATGTCTTTCTTTTTAATATGCTATCAAAGTTGGTCATAACTTTCCTTCCAAGGAGTAAGCATCTTTTTAATTTCATGGATGCAATCACCATCTGCAGTGATTTTTGAGCCCCCAAAATAAAGTCTGACACTGTTTCCACTGTTTCCCCACCTGCAGCCAAAGATGAAGAAGCTCTATACAGTCAGCAAAAACAAGACTGGGAGCTGACTGTGGCTCAGATCATGAACTCCTTATTGCCAAATTCAGACTGAAATTGAAGAAAGTAGGGAAAACCAATAGACTATTCAGGTATGACCTAAATCAAATCCCTTATGATTATACAGTGGAAGTGAGAAATAGATTTAAGGGACTAGATCTTAGTGCCTGATGAACTATGGACAGAGGTACAGGAGACAGGGATCAAGACCATCCTCATGGAAAAGAAATGCAAAAAAGCAAATGGCTGTCTGATCAGGCCTTACAAATAGCTGTGAAAAGAAGAGAAGTAAAAGCAAAGGAGAAAAGAAAAGATATTCCCATTTGAATGCAGAGTTCCAAAGAATAGCAAAGAGAGATAAGAAAGCCTTCCTCAGTGATCAATGCAAAGAAATAGAGGAAAACAACAGAATAGAAAAGACTAGAGATCTCTTCATGAAAATTAGAGCTATCAAGGGAACATTTCATGCAAAGATGGGCTCGATAAAGGACAGAAATGGTATGGATATAACTGAAACAGAAGATATTAAGAAGAGGTGGCAAGAATACAGAGAAGAACTGTACAAAAAAGATATTCATGACTCAGATAATCACGATGGTGTGATCACTCACCTGGAGCCAGACATCCTGGAATGTGAAGTCAAATGGGCCTTAGAAAGCATGACTATGAGCAAAGCTAGTGGAGGTGATGGAATTCCAGTTGAGCTATTTCAAACCCTGAAAGATGATGCTGTGAAAGTGCTGCACTCAATATGTCAGCAAATTTGGAAAACTCAGCAGTGGCCACAACACTGGAAAAGTCCAGTTTTCATTCCAATCCCAATGAAAGGCAATACCAAAGAATGCTTAAACTACCACACAATTGCACTCATCTCACACGCTAGTAAAGTAACACAAAATTCTCCAAGCCAAGCCTCAGCTATAGGTGAACTGTGAACTTCCAGATGTTCAAGTTGGTTTTAGAAAAAGCAGAGGAACCAGAGATCAAATTGCTAACATTCACTGGATCATGGAAAAAGCAAGAGAGTTCCAGAAAAATATCTATTTCTCCTTTATTGACTATGCCAAAGCCTTTGACTGTGTGGATCACAAGAAACTGTGGAAAATTCTGAAAGAGATGGGAATACCAGACCACCTGACCTGCCTCTTGAGAAATCTATATGCAGGTCAGGAAGCAAAAGTTAGAACTGGACATGGAACAATGGACCATTTCCAAATAGGAAAAGGAATACGTCAAGGCTGTATATTGCCACCCTGCTTATTTAACTTATATGCAGAATACATCATGAGAAACGTTGGCCTGGAGGAAGCACAAACTGGAATCAAGATTGCCAGGAAAAATATCAATAACCTCAGATATGCAGATGACACCACCCTTATGGCAGAAAGTGAAGAGGAGCTAAACAGCCTCTTGATGAAAGTGAAAGAGGAGAGTGAAGAAATTGGCTTAAAGCTCAACAGTCAGAAAACTAAGATCATGGCATCTGGTCCCATCACTTCATGTGAAGGTCCTCAAGATGCTACCAAAAAATTACTATTGTTCATCAATAAATTCAGTAATGTTGTGGTATACAAAATTAATCATAGAAATCTGTTGCATTTCTATAGAGTTACAACAACCTATCTGAAAAAGAATGCAAGAAAACACCCTCACTTACAATCATCATACACTGTAAAATACTTAGAAATAAATCTGATTAAAGAAGTAAAAGACCTATGCTTGGGAAAGTATAAGACACTCTTGAAAGAAATTGAAGATGACACAAACAGATGGAAAGATACAATCCGTTCTAGCATTGGACAAATTAATATTCTTAAAATTTCAGTAATACCCAAGGCAATCTACAGATTCATGATAATCTCTATCAAAATGCCATTGACATTGTTCACAGAACTTGAAAAAAGACTTATATATTTTGTATGGAAAAACAAAGAAATCCAGAATAGTCAAAACAATCTTGAGAAAGAATAAAACTGAGGGTAGTCACTCCCCGATTTCAAAGTATAATATGAAGCTACAGTCCTCAAAACAGTATGGTACCATAACCAACCAAAGAGACAGTTATAGCCTTAGAACAAAACACAGCCCAGAAACCAACTGGCACTTATATGGGCAATTAATAAATGACAAAAGAAGCATGTATATACAATGAGGAAAGACAGCTTTTCAATTAATTGTGTTGTGACAGCTGGATGATTGTATGTGAAATAATAAAATTGGACTATTCTCTTATACCATGTGCAAAAATATACTAAAAATGAATTAAAAGGTTAATCGATCTAAGATGGTGACTGTAGAAGGAGAAACCACCCCAACTTCTAATTGCTCACCTTCAGAAGAGAAAGCATAATCTAAACAGGATGTTGCTAATCCAGAACATTATAACACTATATTAAAGATCCTTTAGAGAACAGATGGGCATGCTGCTATTTTTTTTTTTTCTTTTCTTTCTTTCTTTCTTTTTTTTTTTTTTTAGGAAAGGTAGACAAGAAAAATTTAGCTTTCCCTCAGAGATTGTGATTGGTTATCAGTCCCATGCAGACACAGCTACTAAGACTGGCTCCACCACTAAAAATAGGTTTTTTGTTTAAGAAGACACATTCTGAGCATTTTCATAAGAGACTGCATCAAGCAATTGAGATATGGAATCTGAACCAAAGTCTCTTCAAAAGCAGAGTCAGTCATGTCAGTCACTCAAGTCTTGTCCAACTCTTTGTGACCCCATGGTGTGTAGCATGGCAGGCTTCCCTGTCCATCATCAACTTCCAGAGCTTGCTCAAACTCATGTCCACTGAGTCAGTGATGCCATCCAACCATCTCATCCTCTGTCATCCCCTCCTGCCTTCAATCTTTATCAGCATCAGGGTATTTTCTGATGAGTCAGCTTTTTGCATCAGGTGGTCAAAGTATCAGAGCTTCATCAGTCCTTCCAGTGAATATTCAGGACTGACTTCCTTTAGGATTGACTAATTTGATCTCCTAGCAGGCCAAGAGTCTTCAACACCACAGTTCAAAAGCATCAATTCTTCAGCACTCAGTTTTATTCATGGTTCAAATCTCACATCATAAATGCTGCTGCTGCTGCTGCTAAGTCGCTTCAGTCATGTCTGACTCTATGCGACCCCATAGATGGCAGCCCGCCAGGCTCCACCATCCCTGGGATTCTCCAGGCAAGAACACTAGAGTGGGTTGCCATTGCCTTCTTCAGTGCATGAAAGTGAAAAGTGAAAGTGAAGTCACTCAGTCGTGACTGACTCTTAGCGACCTCATGGACTGCAGCCTACCAGGCTCCTCCGTCCATGGGATTCTCCAGGCAAGAGTACTGGAGTGGGGTGCCATTGCCTTCTCCTCACCTCATACATAACTACTGGGAAAATCATAGCTTTGATTAGATGAACCTTTGTCAGCAAAGTAATGTCTCTGCTTTTTAATATGCTGTCCAGGTTGGTCTTAACTTTTCTACCAAGGAGCAAGTGTCTTTTAAATTCATGGAGTCAGTCACCATCTGCAGTGATTTTTCAGCCCAAGAAAATAAAGTCTGTCACTGTTTCCATTGTTTCACCACGAATTTGCCAATAAATGATGGGACTGGATGTCATGATTTTAGATTTTTAACTGTTGGGCTTTACGTCAGCATTTTCACTCTCCTTTTTTACTTTCATCAAGAGGTTCTTTAGTTCCTCTTCACTTTCTGTTGTAAAGGTGGTATCGTCTGCATATCTGAGGTTATTGAGATTTGAGGGTGAAGTCAAATGGGCCTTAGGAAGCATCACTATGAACAAAGCTAGTGGAGGTGATGGAATTCCAGTTGAGCTATTTCAGATCGTAAAAGATGATGCTGTGAAAGTGCTGCACTCAATATGCCAGCAAATTTGGAAAACTCAGCAGTGGCCACAGGACTGGGAAAGGTCAGTTTTTATTCCAATCTCAAAGAAAAGCAATGCCAAGAATGTTCAAACTACCATACATTTGCACTCATCTCATATGCTAGTAAAGTAATGCTCAAAATTTTTCAAAACAGTCTTTAAGAGTACATGAACCAAGAACTTCCAGATGCTCAAGCTGGATTTAGAAAAGACAGAGGAATCAGAGATCAAATTGTCAACATCTGTTGGATCATAGAAAAAGCAAGAGCATTCCAGAAAGAAACATCTACTTCTGCTTTATTCACTATGCCAAAGTCTGTGTGGATCACAACAAACTGTGGAAAATTCTTCAAGATATGGGAATACCAGACCATCTTACCTGTCTCCTTAGAAATCTCTATGCAGGTCAAGAAGCAATAGTAAGAACCAGACATGGAACAACAAACTGGTTCTAATTTGGGAAAGGTGTACATCTAGTGTGTATATTTTAACCCTGCTATTTACTTTATATGAAGAGTATATCATATGAAATGTCAGGATGGATGAAGCACAAGCTGAAATCAAGACTGCAGGAAGAACTATCAATAACCTCAACAGCAAAGTGTACAGCATTTAAATTTGATTTCCATCTAAATGTTTCTGATATATCTCACTTTCCTTTTTCCTGTACTTCTGAATTCATATATACATATATGTTAATTTTGGTTATAGCATCCATTTTCCCAATCAAAATAACAGTACATATCATTCATGGAAATCATAAATGTGTTCCTGGGCCACTCTGTAATACCTTAATAGAATTAACCATTACAAACACATTTGACTCATCTACAGTATTAAAAAAAAAATTGCATTTCTATACATTATGAGGGAAATATTCTGTTTTTGTTCCATTGTATGAAGAGTATAGTTTGCCATATTGAAAGAGTATGATGCATACAGTTTTCTAGCAATTTTCTTTCTTTTTACAGTATTGTCTGTCCTGTACTCTTTGTTGATGTCTATTAAATTTTATTTGTTTCTCTTCTTGATAACATTCGCTATTCTGATTTCAGTTTTTCATTCATTTTGCTTTAGTTTTTCTTTTTTTCCTCATATAACATTGGTAAAAATTCAGGGATATGACACAAAGGGAATAAGCACTAACTTTGTGCATTTTTGGTTTTTTTTTTTTTTTTTTTGCTTCTTTGTAAATGCAAAGTTTTGCTAAAAATTTATGCATTTCATTCAAATCTGTGGTCTTTGTATGGTTTCCTAACCATAATTTTGCATTATAAAACATATAACATCATAGTGTGTCTTTTTTGTATATTTATGTTGTTTTTTAACACTTTGTAACGTTTAGGCAGCCTCACTTTGGTTAAAAAAATTGCTCAAGTTAAAAAAATTATTCCATTCATATTAGGAATGTGCAAAACTAAATAAAATGTATACAGTGAATTGTCTTTTAAAAAAGTAATTAAAGGCTTCAGTGTAAAATCTTTGCATTTGAGACCTGAAACAACAGTACTTCCAGAAAATATAGGAAGTAAGCTCTTAGACATTGATCTTAGTAATATTTTTTTTTTGCCTATGTCTCCTTAGGCAAAAGAAACAAAGCCAAGAATGTTCAAAAAAGATTACATCAAATTAAAAGAGCCCTTAAACAATGAAGGAAACTATACAAAAAGAAAAGGTCACCTAACCAGTGGGAGAAAATATTTGCAAATGATGTATCTGATAAGGAGTTAATATCCAAAATATAAAACTCATACAATTCAACAACAAATGCAAAGATGTTCATCATCATTCATCATCAGGGAAGAGTGAATCAAAATCACAGAAATGTATAACCTCATACCTATTTAGTATAGTTATTTTCAAAAACAAAAGCATAACAATTATTGGTGAGGATAAGGAGAAAAACAAGCTCTTGTGCACTGTTGGTGGGAATGTAAATTGGTACAGCTGTTATGGAAAACAATACATGGAGATTCCTCAAAAAATTAAAAATAGAACTACCATTTGATCCAGCAGTTTTAGTTGTGGGAATTCATCCAAAGAATAAAAACACTAAATAGAAAAAAATATATGCACCTCTATGTTCATTGCATCTTTAGTTACAATTTCTAAGGGTAGGAAGCAACCCAGGAAACAAGTCAAGTGCTCATAAATAGATGAATGGATATGGAAGATGGTATGTATATGCAGTGGAATAATACTTAAACATATAAAAGAACAAAATCTTGCCATTTGCAAAAACTTAGATGAATCTAGAAGGCATTATCCTAAGTGAAATAAGTCAGGCAGAGAAATATAAATACTGTGTTAATTTCCTTATACGTGGAATAAAACAAACAAAATACTTGAACAAACAGAACAGGACACAAATAGACTTACAGATACAGAGAAGAAACAAGTGGTTGCCAGAGGGGTGGTGAGTGGCATGAAAATGTTGAGAGATAAAAATTTCCCACTGCAAAATAAATGTCACAGTTATGAAATGTATAGTGTGGCAGATACACTCAATAAGCATGTAATATTTTCATACAAAGAAATATACCTAGATTTCTAGAAGTATCAAATCATGTTCTGTAACAGGAACTACCTTAATATAGTAGGTCAACTACACTTCAAAAACAAATATATAAATCGTAGAAAAAGAGACCAGATTTGTGTTTACCAGAGGCAGGGAGTTGGGGGAGAGGACATTGGAGGAAGCAGTCAAACAGTAAAACTTTCTGGTCATATGACAATTAACTACTAAGGAAATAGTTTATGAAATGACAAGTATAACTGACCCCACTTTATGTTGCATGTGAAAGTTGTTTGGACAGTAAATCTTAAGATTTTAATACCAAGAAACTATTTCTCTTGCTATTTCTTTGATTGTTGTTTCTATATGAGACAGTGGATATTCACTAAGCTTATTGTGACAGTCATTTCATGATGTATGTAAGTCAAGTGATTAGGCTATACATCTTAAAATTAAATACTGCTGTATGTCACTTATATCTCAATAATATTGGAAGAAAAAACAAGGAAAACAACTTAAATTTGTACATGCATATAGATAAAACATCAGTTCAGTTCAGTCGCTCAGTCGTGTCCGACTCTTTGCGACCCCATGAATCGCAGCACGCCAGGCCTCCCTGTCCATCACCATCTCCCAGAATTCACTCAGACTCACGTCCATCGAGTCCGTGATGCCATCCAGCCAGCTCATCCTCTGTCGTCCCCTTCTCCTCCTGCCCCCAATCTCTCCCAGCATCAGAGTCTTTTCCAATGAGTCAACTCTTCGCATGAGATGGCAAGTACTGGAGCTTCAGCTTTAGCATCATTCTTTCCAAAGAAATCCCAGGGCTGATCTCCTTCAGAATGGACTGGTTGGATCTCCTGGCAATCCAAGGGACCCTCAAGAGTCTTCTCCAACACCACAGTTCAAAAGCATCAATTCTTCTGCGCTCAGCCTTCTTCACAGTCCAACTCTCACATCCATAAATGACCACAGGAAAAACGATAGCCTTGACTAGACGGACCTTAGTTGGCAAAGTAATGTCTCTGCTTTTGAATATGCTATCTTAGGTTGGTCATAACTTTTCTTCCAAGGAGTAAGTGTCTTTTAATTTCATGGCTGCAGTCACCATCTGCAGTGATTTTGGAGCCCAAAAATATAAAGTCTGACACTGTTTCCAAGTGATGGGACCAGATGCCATCTTCGTTTTCTGAATGTTGAGCTTTAAGCCAACTTTTTCACTCTCCTCTGTCACTTTCATCAAGAGGCTGTTTAGTTCCTCTTCACTTTCTGCCATAAGGGTGGTGTCATCTGCATATCTGAGGTTATTGATATTTCTCCCAGCAATCTTGATTCCAGCTTGTGTTTCTTCCAGTCCAGCATTTCTCATGATGTACTCTACATAGAAGTTAAATAAGCAGGGTGACCATATACAGCCTTGATGTACTCCTTTTCCTATTTGGAACCAGTCTGTTGTTCCATGTCCAGTTCTAACTGTTGCCTCCTGACCTGCATACAAATTTCTCAAGAGGCAGGTCAGGTGGTCTGGTATTCCCATCTCTTTGAGAATTTTCCACAGTTTATTGTGATCCACACAGTCAAAGGCTTTGGCATAGTCAATAAAGCAGAAATAGATGTTTTTCTGGAACTCTCTTGCTTTTTCCATGATCCAGCAAATGTTAGCAATTTGATCTCTGGTTCTTCTGCCTTTTCTAAAACCAGCTTGAACATCAGGGAGTTCACGGTTCATGTATTGATGAAGTCTGGCTTGGAGAACCCCATGTCCGAGGTCACTGGCAGCCAGGAGGAGACACCCCATGTCTGAGGTCAGGGCAGCGGCCAGGAGGAGCTACCCTGCATCTGAAGCCAGTGGCAGCCTGGAGGAGACACCCCGCATCCGAGATCAGGGGCGGCCAGGAAAAGCCACTTCATGCCTGAGGCCAGGGGCAGTGACCTTGAGGAGTCACCCAGAGCCCGAGGCCAGGGCCAGCAACTGGGAGGAGCCACCCACGCCCAAGACCAGGGCCGGCAGCCAGGAGGAGCAACCCCAGGAGTGGTGGCTGTGCAGGCATAGGAGGGCCTAGAGGAGCTATCCCACATTGAAGGTCAGGAATGCTGGCAGAAGGAGATACTCCTCGTCCAAGGTAAGGAACAGTGGCTGTGGTTTGCTGGAGCAGCCTTGAAGAGTTACCCCACGCCAAGGTAAGAGAAACCCAAGTAAGATGGTAAGTGTTGCAAGAAGGCATCAGAGGGCAGACACACTGAAACCATATTCACAGAAAACTAGTCAGTCTAATCACACTAGGACCACAGCCTTGTCTAACTCAATGAAACCAAGACATGCCTGCAGAGCAACCCAAGACGGGCGGGTCATGGTGGAGATGCCTAGCAGAATGTGGTCCACTGGAGAAGGGAATGGCAAGCCACTTCAGTATTCTTGCCTTGAGAACCCCATGAACAGTATGAAAAGGCAAAATGATAGGATACCAAAAGAGGACGTCCCCAGGTCATTAGGTGCCCAATATGCTACCGGAGATCAGTGGAGAAATAACTCCAGAAAGAATGAAGGGATGGAGCCAAAGCAAAACAGTGCCTGGTTGTGCATGTGACTGGTGATAAAAGCAAGATCCAATGCTGTAAAGAGCAATATTGCATAGGAACCTGGAATGTCAGGTCCATGAATCAAGGCAAACTGGACGTGGTCAAACAAGAGATGGCAAGAGTGAACGTTGACATTCTAGGAATCAGCGAACTAAAATGGACTGGAATGGGTGAATTTAACTCAGATGACCATTATATCCACTACTGTGGGCAGGAATCCCTCAGAAGATATGGAGTAGCGATCATGGTCAACAAAAGAGTCCGAAATGCAGTACTTGGATGCAATCTCAAAAATGACAGAATGATCTCTATTCGTCTCCAAGGCAAACCATTCAATATCACAGTTATCCAAGTCTATGCCCCAACCAGTAACGCTGAAGAAACTGAAGTTGAACGGTTTTATGAAGACCTACAAGATCTTTTAGAACTAACACCCAAATAAGATGTCCTTTTCATTATAGGGGACTGGAATGCAAAAGTAGGAAGTCAAGAAACACCTGGAGTAACAGGCAAATTTGGCCTTGGAATGCGGAATGAAGCAGGGCAAAGACCAATAGAGTTTTGCCAAGAAAATGCACTGGTCATAGATAAAACATACCCCATACAAATACAAATGAATGTTCACAGAAACCAAGTGAAATTCCATGGAATCTGGACTAATCACTAATTCCCCAGAGACAAAAATAGATTTTAAGCAGCACCAAGAATATAATTTCAGATCAAAGAATTTTGATTGAAAGGATAAAAACAGGGGAGAAAAAAGGAAGGAAAAAAAAAAAAAAAGGAAAACCTGTACACTGGTTGTATAGACTTTACAGCCAGTAAAGTTCTAGAGGGCCATGTCCTCAAGTTCTTATCATGTTCCCAAGCACTTTTGAAATCATGGCACCAGAATGAAACTACATATAGAATATTCACACTATGAACAGCTATATTCCTGAGATACACTCTGGATGAGTTGACACCTCTACTCAAAGATCTGTGACTTTACAATCTGAAACTCTTAGATTGGGAGATATTAGTTCTAAGAACAAAACCAAGAAACTTCCTCCATTATATTTGCACATTTACTTTGCTTCAGCATTTGCCCTCATTCTATAGAAAGCATTTAGAAGGGCAATTTCACCTTGGGAGTAGTCATACATTTTACTTGGTGTTCTAGGGAGTAAATTAAATTTAGGAGCTGCCCCAATCTTTGCTGTCTACAGAGCTTACCTTACTTATTTTCATTCTAATATTATTTCCCTGCCTCATCCAAAGACCACAACTTAAAACTGACATTTTCCTTATCAAAAAGGTCAGCTTCAAGGTTCATGCTTTTCGTTCTTGTTCTTTGTTTTTAAATTGATGCTGCCAGTGCAGTGACCATACTTATTGGCTGCCCTTGATTCACAGTCTTCCTTTGATCTCTGCAGCATGTCTCCTAATTTCTCTCCCTCTACTACCCTCTTGGATCTGTGCCTAGAACAACTTTTTTGTACATAGACTTGATTTTATGCTCCCGGTAATGCTTGCTCATCTTATGCTTGTAATTTAAACTGCCTAGGAGCTCAATATGATGTGTTCACTTTTCTAAGCAGGAAATTCCTACCTTTATTGAAAGGCAGTCTTATAGTCCATCATGGTGGGAACTGCCTTGCTAAGAAAATAATAGTCTAATATCTGAACATTGTTTGGCTAGCTCTATTCTTACCATTACATTTGCCTCATTTTTATTACTATATATATATACATATACATATCCGGTAGTCTTCTCATTCTACCAAGAGAAGCAATAATAATAATAATGCTACTGAATGAAGGCACCTAAAGACTCCTTACATAATAAAAAATAAAAAAGGATTGAACTAGATGGTTAGTTTCTATTAGGAATAATATAGGCCAGTATTGTTCAGACCATTTGGCATGTGAGTTTTGAAATTTCCATGACCTTCATTTTCCTTCAATTTAACTTTACCCTGGCTGAGACTTTTAGATCAGCTAGCATGATAATTCAGATCAAGAACTATGGAATAACTAATCTTTGCAGATTTGAGGAAGTCTTGGTTCCTTTTCCTCCAAAGAATGCAGTTAAGTTCATAATTTTTTCAGAATCAATTCACACTCACATAAACGCACTCAAGTAGAAACACTCAAATACCTCTCTCCACACAATACACTATTAGTTGTTTCATTATTTTACAGATTCTCAAAAATAATCATCTGAAACTATTGTTTAGCTTTTATCACCAAAGTGTTTCTTTTATGGGTTAAAGTTCACAATGTCTCACAGTATCAAAATAGGCATACTAGAGAAATAGAAAACCCTTAATAGCAAAGTTAACATGAAGAGATTCAAAAGAACAGGTCCACAGTTCAGTTCAGGTCAGTTCAGTCACTCAGTCGTGTCCGACTCTTTGCAACCCCATGAATCACAGCACGCCAGGCCTCCCTGTCCGTCACCAACTCCCGGAGTTCACTCAGACTCACGTCCATTGATTCAGTGATGCCATCCAGCCATCTCATCCTCTGGCATCCCCTTCTCCTCCTGCCCCCAATCCCTCCCAGCATCAGAGTCTTTTCCAATGAGTCAACTCTTCCCATCAGGTGGCCAAAGTACTGGAGTTTCAGCTTCAGCATCATTCCTTCCAAATAAATACCAGGGTTGATCTCCTTCAGAATGGACTGGTTGGATCTCCTTGCAGTCCAAGGGACTCTTAACAGTCTTCTCCAACACCACAGTTCAAAAGCATCAATTCTTCTGTGCTCAGCCTTCTTCACAGTCCAACTCTCACATCCATACATGACCACAGGAAAAACCATAGCCTTGACTAGGGAGACCTTAGTCGGCAAAGTAATGTCTCTGCTTTTGAATATGCTATCTAGGTTGGTCATAACTTTTCTTCCGAGGAGTAAGTGTCTTTTAATTTCATGGCTGCAGTCACCATCTGCAGTGATTTTTGAGCCCCCCAAAAATAAAATCTGAGACTGTTTCCACTGTTTCCCCATTTATTTCCCATGAAGTGATGTGCCCAGATGTCATGATCTTCATTTTCTGAATATTGAGCTTTAAGCCAACTTTTCCACCCTCTACTCTCACTTTCATCAAGAGGCTTTTTAGTTCCTCTTCACTTTCTGCCATAAGGGTGGTGTCATCTGCATATGGTCCACACTCTCCTATTATTTCACACAAAAATGTCTGCATCTGATATTTCTGAGCCTGCAGTATCAGTCTGCATTTCAGTGAAAGAAATCTGCCCCTTGTTTTTCTTTCTTATTATGATGCAACATGACAGTGCAAATCTGTCAATAATGTAATACAATATTTGGTGTCTGTATGACTGATCCTCTTCATACCACCAGTTGTCTCGCTGTTTGCAATGCTTGTTGAACCCAGGGTAGGTGAAGCGTGAGCTAAGAGGCTGAAAGAAGAGTCAAAGTGCCATAGGAACTGCAATTTATTCTTTCCTGATTGGCACAGTGGCCATAACACAGCCTCTCTCCTGGCTGACACAGCAGCCATAGCAACAACCATAACATAGCCATAACCATAACATAGCCATAACATAATCTCATATAACACAGCTGTGATGTCACTCCAATGTAGCTGCAATGCAGCAGCAGCCAGGGCTTTCATGGTGAAACTCGTACAGGTGTATTGCATAAAGTAACCTGTGACCAAGCAAGTACCTTGTGACACACATGCGAAGTGCTGTAAGTGATCTCAGCTGTTACATAACTGTGAAAAGTCATTGTTTACAGAGCATAGTACAAAAGGGGCGTGAGAGCCTGGGATTAGAGAGCCTGACTGGAGCCTTCTTGTTAATTTCTCCACAGTGTCAGTTGGGATTTTACAGGCCAGGTGCCAAATATTAGAGACCTGAGGGTCCATGGGGTTTGCAATAAGTTCTGATGAGGAGTCTTGTGAGTGGAAATGAAGAACACTGAGTATCAGAGAAGCCAAGCTTAAATATAGCATTTTATGCTGCTAGGAAGAAAAGATTTCTGCTCCCCTACAAGAGTGTCTGTGAAACTCAAAAGACCTCCAAAAATCAATCTCAAACAGTTCTTTTTGTTTTTCCACAACTTCCTGAGCAAAGCATATTTTTAATTAATTATTGTGATGAGCACACACTGTACCATTATGAATGATCTTTTCTGTAGAAAGAGGTTAGAATCAAGGCATAACAAGGAAGACTTTGATTCTATTGGTAACCACCTTGGGTAGAATTCAAAACTAACATTAAAGTAGCTGTTCATTTTGAATTTTCATTATGTAAAGAGGATCCATGTATACCAATTATAACTCATCTGAGCTTGTATTTGAATTGATAATACTTTTTCACACTGAGCTTTCTAGGCAGAATTGAAGTCTCAAATACTAATCTTTCTGTATACAAGGATGTCTGGTATTAATTCATTCACTCCGTATTTACCAGATGCTCCTGATCAGATATGTGTGCCTGACACTGTGAGTTGGAAAACAAAATAATAAACATGCCCTGTGTTACATATTATTAGAATTCTAAACATCTTGAAATATGGAATTCTCAAGTCTACATTCTAGTTTCAGCATTTTGAAGATAATTCACATTTGAAGCAGATACATCAGAAAATTGCATTTAATTTTTATTTTTATTCAAGTGACTGACTTCAATAAAAAGTTTATTTTAGAGCTGAATATAAACCAAAGTAATGTTACTGAATAGTATTTTTATAATTCTGGCTTTTACTCAAATCAAGCATATTTCAGTTTAAGACAGTGTTTGAAGAATTATATTGAGATTTTGTTTAAAAAGGCTTTCATGAATTTTCATTGTAATACTTGTGACTATGTAAATATAAAACACTGACAATATTAAAATGTTCAACTAGGGGATTAACATATGTAAAATAATAAATTCTGAACAGAAAATATTTCATGTAAGGAAAACTAAGAGCATTGGAAGCTATGAATAAAACATAATGATATTCAACTATTGATTGCAGTCATAGAAAATTTTATATATCTACTGTGAATGAAACTTTTATGATGACATCAGAATATCTTTTCATTTCATCTGTAAACATGGTGTGAAATTAGAGCTCTGTCTGAAAGCTACGTGTAACTACGTAGTTTTTCAGTAGTGCAGTGGTAGAATGACACTATTAAATTGGTGGAAGAATAGTCAATCTACAGCCAGGGGAATGATTTATGGAGGGAAGGAGCAAAAAGGATTGTACTGGTCCAAACACTCTCTTTTCCTCCTATTCAATAGATGATTTGTTAAAAATGTATCTTTTTTCATTACTCTACAAACATAAGACAATATGTTAAGGGTTAGTCCTAACATTGATATGGTAGTTTAGGTTTTGTAGCTCATGACGTTTCTGTCCCAACTATTCAAGAAACTTTATTAACTCAAACAGGCATTCTTCCCAAGGACTGTAGTTTTTCAAACCTCGTTGTAGTAACCCCTTAGTCAAAAGCTACTACATAACTACCGTGATACAAAGCTCCTTCTGTCCTCATACACACAATGTGCTTATAAAAGATATGTGGTGTTCATCACCAGATGTCAACGATTTCAGTTCTATAATGCTAGCGATATGTACACAGTTCCCAAGTTATCAATTTGTTCTATTTTAGCACTTAATTTTTGAGTTTGTTAGTTTTAAATGGAGGAAAGAAATTGTTAAAAATATGATACATCAAATAGATGAAAATTATTGAGCTAATAAGTGCATGTCTTTTTTTTAAATAATTGAGATTTCAAATATATTACAAAAATCAAAATACAAAACTATAGTAACAAATGTGTTGAATCTTTGTGAGAAATGTCAAGGCAAATAGATAAAAACTGTATAGTAGAAATAAAATTAATTAGAGGTTATTGAATCTTCTCTAATATTATTGTTACATTACTTATTAAATAAAATATTCTAAAATTAAAGATATATTGCTTGCTTGAAGCCAAAGAAACTTTTAATAGAAAAAAAAAAACTTAGCAAATAGAACATTTTTATTTTGTGTCAGTTCAGTTCAGTTCAGTCGTTCAGTCTTGTCTGACTCTTTGCGACCCCATTTTCTCTGCTTTGTGTTTAGGTCTTATGCTAATTCTATTTGCTTATAAACTTTGTTGCCTGAGTAGCTGGTATAATAGATAAATAAGGTTAATCAGGCCTCCCTGTCCAGCACCAACTCCTGGAGTTCACTCAGACTCCCATCCATTGAGTCAGTGATGCCATCCAGCCATCTCATCCTCGGTCGTCCCCTTCTTCTCCTGCCCCCAATCCCTCCCAGCATCAAAGTCTTTTCCAATGAGTCAACTCTTCGCATGAGGTAGCCAAAGTACTGGCATTTCAGCTTTAGCATCATTCCTTCCAAAGAAATTCCAGGGCTGATCTCCTTCAGAATGGACTGGTTGGATCTCCTTGCAGTCCAAGGGACTCTCAAGAGTCTTCTCCAACACCACAGTTCAAAAGCATCAATTCTTTGGCACTCAGCCTTCTTCACAGTGCAACTCTCACATCCACACATGACCACAGGAAAAACCATAGCCTTGACTAGACGGACCTTAGTCGGCAAAGTAATGTCTCTGCTTTTGAATAGACTATCTAGGTTGGTCATAACTTTTCTTCCAAGGAGTAAGCGTCTTTTAATTTCATGGCTACAGTCACCTTCTGCAGTGATTTTGGGGCTCCAAAAAATAAAGTCTGACACTGTTTCCACTGTTTCCCCATCTATTTCCCATGAAGTGATGGGACCGAATGCCATGATCTTCATTTTCTGAATGTTGATCTTTAAGCCAATTTTTTCCACTCTTGTCTTTTACTTTCATCAAGAGGCTTTTTGGAGGATAGTAAATAGAAATTGCAAAAGAAGACTTGTCAATATCATGAAATAGGATTATAAATGACTTACTGATCCTGAGATTTGGTATAGATTAGAAACTAATACAGATATTTTCTACTTACAAGGTTGAAAATAATTTGACTAGCTTTCTGTCCTTTATATCTATCTTCACTTATGGAAGGGATATTAGAGAATTTTCTCTGCTTTGTGTTTAGGTCTTATGCTAATTCTCTTTGCTTATAAACTTTGTTGCCTGAGTAGCTGGTATAATAGATAAATAAGGATAATCCATATTTAGATAGTATATGATGTATTGTGCTTCCTCAAACAATAAAAATACACAGGGAAGGAGATACATCTATGATGTGAATCTCTGCTTCCTTCATACCACTTTCTCTGCAAGGCTTTTAAATAGTTCCTGGTAAGTATTTTTTTAATGTGACAGGCTGAAATTTTAAGAAAATGACCTGGAGTTTATGGGACAAGTGGATTAATGCAGGAAATAAGTAGCGGAAAAGAAATCTTGGCCTCCTTTAATAGTAAAGACATACAACAATGAAGATATGGCTCAACACCCAATCAATAGTAAAGAAAGGATTGTGTGTGTAAGCAATAGATAATAATGTAAGATATGGAAAGAAGAAATGATTTAGAAAACTGACATTCATTCTCTTGCCAAGTTTACAATTTTAAATAAAAATTCTCACAAGTTTAACACAAAGGAAAATCACTATAATAAATGGGAAATTTTTAGATTGCTGCAAAAGAAATTGCGGTTTTGCATTGTTGAAATGCACTGTTTAATATTGGAACACATTCTTAAATCAATGTAGTTCTGTTATACATAATTTTAATACACATTTCTTGCTGCTGCTAAGTTGCTTCAGTCGTGTCTGACTCTGTGTGACCCCATAGATGGCAGCCCACCAGGCTCCACCATCCTTGGGATTCTCTAGGCAAGAATACTGGAGTGGGTTGCCATTTCCTTCTCCAATGCATGAAAGTGAAAATTCAAAGTGAATTCGCTCAGTCGTGTCTGACTCTTCGCGACCCCATGGACTGCAGCCTACCAGACTCCTCCGTCCATGGGATTTTCCAGGCAAGAGTACTGGAGTGGGGTGCCATTGCCTTCTCCACACATTTATTACTTTATTTATTTATTTGTTGCTAATGGAATTGCTTACTGCTTGTTCTATGTGTATTTCAGACTAGAGAAATTATGTTAGACAAAAAGCAAATTCTAGTCATTTTCTCATTTGAGTTCAAAATGGATCATAAAGTAGCAGACAAAACCTGCAACATCAACAAAACATTTGGTCCAGGAACTGCTAATGAACATATAGTGCAGTGATGGTTCAAGAAGTTTTGAAAGGAGATAGCAGCATTGAAGATGAAGAGTACAGAAGCTAGCCATTGGAAGTTGATAAGGACCAAGTGAGAGGATCATTAACTACACAAGAAGTTGCTAAAGCACTCAATATTGACCATTTTATGATTGTTGGGCATTTGAACCTAATTGGGAAGGTGAAAAAAACCTCACTAAGTGGGTGCCTCATGAAGTGAAGTGAAGTGAAGTGAACGTCGCTCAGTTGTGTCTGACTCTCTGCAACCCCAGGGACTATATAGTCCATGGAATTCTCCAGGCTGGAATTCTGGCATGGGTAGCCTTTCCCTTCTCCACGGGATCTTCCCAACCCAGGGACTGAACCCAGATCTCTGACATTGCAAGCGGATTCTTTACCAATGGAGCCACAAGGGAAGCCCATGAGCTGACCACAAATCAAAAAAGTGTCTTTTTAAAGTGTTGTCTTCTCTTATTCTATGTGAGAACAATGAACAATTTCTCAATTGCATTGTAACACACAATGAAAAGTGGATTTTATACAGCAACCAGTGATGACCAGCTCACAAAGAAGCTCCATAACACTTAGTCAATTTTGCACCAAAAAAAAGTGTAGCCACTGTTTGGTGATCTGCTGCCAGTTTGTTCCATGTCACCTTTCTGAATCTCAGCAAAACCATTACATCGGAGAAGTATCCTCAACAAACTGATGAGATGCACTGAAAACTGCAATTCCTGCAGCCAATATTAGTCAACAGAAAGGGCCCAATTCTTTTCCATGACAATACCCAACTGCACATCACACAACCAATGCTTCAAAAGTTAAACAAATTGGGCTACAAAATTGTGTCTCATCTGCCATGTTTGCCTGACCTCTAGGCAATGAACTATCACTTCTTCAAGCATCTCAACAAAATTTTCTAGAGAAAATGCTCCCACAAGCAGCAGGAGGTAGAAAATGCTTTCCAAGAGTTCATTGAATCCCAAAGTATGGATTTTTATGCTACAGGATAAACAAACTTATTTCTCATTGGCAAAAATGTATTGATTTGCAATGGTTCTTATTTTGATTAATATAAAGATGTATTTGAGTCTAGTTATAATGACTTAAAATTTGCGGTCTGAAACCACAATTGCTTTTCACCAACCTAATAGTTAAAATGTCACATTTTTCAATCATTGAAATATGGATGTTTTTCCTCTTTTTCTTCTTTTAATACTGAGCATATGCTTTTAGAAGTGGATAATACACTTTAAAAAATTCACTATGACTCCTCACCATTTTTGTCTTCTGAAAATAGTACACTTATTTTTTAACACATACACTGTTTAAATAAAATTTAAATACCTAAATAGATTTTATTCGGAGTAAAATTGTTTTGTTTTTTATTTAAACATTTTTTTGTAGCTTTAAAAATTCTTCCACTTGCATATTTATTATTTTGATAGGACAACATAATGTATAAGAACATTTAGGTGTATCCCTAGTTCTTCAAATCTTGCTTCGCATACCTCTGTTTTATCCCCTAATGCTCTCTCCTTGACACATTTAATTTGTTTTTTGTTTTTACCATGTGTGCATTCATCTGAAACAACCCCATTTACCCTTTTCTTTGGCCACAATCCCAAGGCTAAATCTCTTCTCTCCTTTCATTCTTCTTGACCTCACTGTTGCCATCAGCACATTTCATGATTTTCTCCTTACACAAAACAAGTTGTGTAAAGAAAATTATAATATGAATTAGCTGAAAGGTTATCCTTTTCTAAATCACTGCTCTGGTCAATTTAAAGGCCACATAGAAGCATTTGGAAGAGTTGAAAGAAAAATTAGACATTTTAAAACAGAATTTTGAGTTTAAGATTATTTAGACTACAAAAGCATTTATTTGAAAATCGATTAATTTGTCTGTATATCTGTCTAATCTTTGTTGTGCTAAACAATCATTCCTTGTGATATAGTAAAGACATGTCTTGATTTTGGTTTCACTTCATTCCTTTACAATATATTCATTTACTATATAAGCTGCCTTTTTACTCCATGGGCATGGAAAACCCTTAAAAGTGGACATTTTATCTTCTGGGCATGTTCACATTTCCACAGTAGAGTGCTTTTTAGTTGAGTCACCATGACACAGGAAAATGAATATCTTATCTTAAATGTAGCTCTTCCTTGATTCCTTGAAATCTGTTACTCAATGCTGGTTTCAGCTCCTGGGTCTTCTACTTCTCTTGCAAGACTTATTGTGAGGACAAAATTTACCTTAATATAGGATTCTTTCTCCTTTCTGTTCACAGAAAATACTCTGATTTGACAAATTTGGGGAGAGCAAATCTATCCTATCAAAAATTGAAGCAAAAAAAAAAAAAAAAAAACTTGCCTCTTGGATCCTCCTGAATATCAACTAGTAAGCCTATTTTTCAGTAAATCTACAGATCTTATTTTCTTTATTCAAAATTTTAGTTTCTTAAAAAAAGAAAAGAATATCCCCTATCTACAGAGACACATCAATGTGTGATGATGCTTACTACTGATGCTCACTTTCTCTAGAATTAAGGTGAATAATTATTTTAATTTATAAACAATAGGTTACACACAATGGAAAAGAAGAGAGTTCATAATCAAGATGTAATAGCATAAGTTGCATTACCACTCAGCCTTCTCTGACAGCTTCGGCTAGTGCCTGAAAGATCGAATACACCTTTCTTGGGGGGCCTTAAGACAAATTTTAAACTGTCTTGCCAACCCCCTCAGTCATATATATATATATATATATATATATATATATATATATATACACATATATATATGTATATATATAGCTTCATATATATCAGTCATATAGACTGTTTCCCTGCAATAAATATTTTCATATCAGGAAGTGATATGCTGATGTAACAAGTGCCTAAAATATGGAACATAAACCTATTATATGGTTTATAATTCCATAATAGGTAGGGACTGGAAACATTTTAGGAAGCATAATAGAAAAAGCCTAGATTCCCCTGTACAGACTACTGGATGAAATATGGTTTTTATATACTGCCAGAGGAAGTAAGGAACATTGAAGAAAATTCCAGTGTTGTTTTAAGGAACAGATGTAACATCATAAGCAGAATATTGGTAAAAATATGAATGTTGAAGGTTCTTCTGATGAGAGAAATGAGGAAACATTTGTTTCCTCAGAAAGAAATGAGGAACATGTTATGCAAAATGGAGGAAAGGAGATTCTTTCTATATAATGGAGAGAACTTAGCCAAACTGAGTGCTATGTTTATCTAGAAGCAGATTTTATATAAGTAATGAACTTGGACATTTAACTGAAGAAATTCCCAAGAAAGTTCAAGATTGAAATTCTAACACCCAGTACCTCATTTAGAGACTGGGTCTTTACAGAGCTAATCAAATTAAAATGAGGTCATTAGGATGGTCCTAGATCCAATATAACTGGTGCCTCATAAAAGACAGAAATTAGGATACAGGCACACACACAAAGAGAAGGCCATGTAAACATGTTAAATGGTTATCTGAAAGCCAAATAAAAAGCCTTAAATAGATCTTTCTTTCATTGTCCTTAGGAATAACCAACCGTTTTATTACCTTGACTTCAGAGTTTCAGCTTCCAATATTGTGAGACAATAAGTTGTTATTTAAACCATCCAGTGTGTGGTCCCTGTTAAGGCAGCCCTAGCAAACCAGAATGATTAACACTTGCACTTCACTTTTAGTTTCATATGTGAAAGTGTTAGTCACTCAGTCATGTCCGACTCTGCAACCCTATGGACTTTCAAGCCTGCCAGGCTCCTCTGTCCATGCAATTCTCCAGGCAGGAATGTTGGAGTGGGTAGCCATTCCCTTCTCTAGGGGATCTTCCTCCTGACTCCAGGGATCAAATCCTGGTCTCCTGCATTGCACACAGATTCTTTACCATCTGAGCCATCAGGGAAGCCATATATATGATATATATATACACATATATGTGCATATGTAATCATATATATGATTGTATATATATATATATATGTATATGATTTTATATATGTATGTATATAATCAATTTCAAAGTGAATGGATGAAGAAAGGAATATGCTAATCTGATTACTTCTCTTGGAAGAGCCCATTTTCCCAACCAGTGTGTCTGAAAACCTCCCTTATTTTTTCAATCTTGTCTTGTCACCTTCCTTCAGATTAGCATGTCAGTGGAAGTTGATTTTACTATTTAGCTTACTTAGCTCCTTGGATATAGTAGGGCCCTAGAATCTTAATGCCTGGGCCTGTGTCCTGGCTCTGCCACCTATTACTTGTGGGTGTCCTTTGGTAAGTTTTTTTTTTTTTTTTTTTTTTACTGTTTTGTTCATCTATTTTTACATGTTTTAAACGTTTAGTAATGGTCTCACTTCTATACTACAGTGAGAATTAAGTGGGATAATCTAAGTTAGATGCTAAGTGTAATTTGAATTTTTTGTCTCTTGTTTTTGATCTTTATTCTCCTCTCCCAGAAAAGGTTCAAGTCCACTTTTGTAGCTCTTGCCCCTGATGACCAGTAGAGTGTAGTAATGAAGACCATGGACCTTGGAGAAGATGAGCCAGGACTTCAATGCAAGCTTTGCTCCTTACTTGATTTGTGATCAAGAGTAAATCACCAAATGTCAGAGTTGCTGTGAAAATTAGATAAAAATAATGGTTATAAACTATTCAGTCTGGTGCTTGGTACATAATAGTATTCAATTATTAGTAAATATTATGGGCACATCCCAAGCAATTCTTCATAGTCAGCTATTCTTTCTAATTCATCATATCATATACAGAGATGTAATCAGTCAGCTCTATGCACTGACTTTATTTTTTACATCCTCCCTCCCATTCTGGCCCATTTAATTCAGGCTTTTCAAGATCTTACAATAAGCAATCATTTCTCTTCCTATTTGTCTGATCAAGTTTCTCAACTGCATCACAAATAAACCACAAATTCTTAGCTTTCCAGCACCTATCCTATCTCTGTTCATGTCTGTCTGTCTCCAGAATCCCATAATTTCCTGGTTTGATATCATATCACAAGTAGAGTTGTTTTTCTTGAATCTTTCTCCCATACTTTTTTCCTTCATTAGTTTTCACTCTGTTATATTTTTGAATCACCTACTATGTGTCAATTATTTGCCAATTTTTCCTATTCCAAAAACAGTTGGAAAGATTTCTCTCAAAAGTACCTTTTTAAGCACATTACATGGATGGATGTAATAAAGCATTATTTCCTTAGTCATGATTTATGCCACCTTTCTTAATAGCCTTTCATAGCTTAAATTCAGTTTTAAAATATTTTTGTTTTTAGATGCTTTTATAGGCTACATTTGGTTCAAAATTGGAAAAGGATTATAATAAGACTGTTTATTGTTACCCTGTTTATTTAACTAATATGCAGAGGACGTCAAACAAAATGCTGAGCAGGATGACTTACAAGCTGCTGTCAAGATTTCCAGGAGGCATATCAACAACCGCAGATATGCAGATGATTCCACTTGGCTGGCAGAAAGTGAAGAGGAACAAAAGAGCCTCTTGATAGGGTGAAAGAAGAGAGTGAAAAAGCTGGCTTAAAACTCAACATTCAAAAAACTAAGGTCATGATTTCCAGTCCTATCACTTTAAGACAAATGGAAGCAGAGGCAGATTACCTTTTCTTGGGTTCTACAATCACTGTAGATGGTGACTGCAGCCATGATATGAGACGAAGATTGCTTCTTGGCAGGAAAGCTATGACAAACCTAGACAGCATATTTAAAAATAATAATAAAGACATCTCTTTGCAAAGTTCTGTATAGAATGGTCTTTCCAGCAGTCATGTACAGATGTGAGAGCTAGACCATAAGGAAGGCAGACCACCGAAGAATCGATGATTTCAAACTGTAGTGCTGGTAAAGACTCTTGAGAGCCCCTTGGACAGCAAGGAGATCAAACCAGTCAATCTTAAAGAAAATCAACCTTGAATATTCATGGAAAGACTGAAACTGAAGCTGAAACTCCAATACTTCGGCCACCTGATGCGAAGAGCTGACTCATTGGAAAAGACCCTGATGCTGGGGAAGATTGAAGGTAGAAGAAGAGTTAGAGAGAGGATAAGACAGTTGGATGGCATCACCAATTCAATGGACATGAACTTGGGCAAACTCTGGGAGATGGTGATGGACAGAGAAATCCAGCATGCTGCAGTCCATGGGGTCACAGAGTTGGACATGACTTGGCGACTGACAACAACAACAGCAACATAGACTGGGTTGTGTTTTACCTCCAAATTCACCTATTGAAATCCTACTCCCTGGTACTTCTAAATTTGATTATATTAGGAGATAGGACCTTTAAAATAGTAATTATTGTAAGGAATCATATGGGTGGTCCTTATTCTAAAATGACTGGTAGAACCCAGACACAAACATTAAAAGAACCATATGAAGATAAAGAAAACAGACCATCTGCAAACCAAGAATAAGAGATCTCAAAAGAAACTAACAGTGATGGCTCCTTGATCTTGAATGTCAAGCCTCTGGATTCGTGGGAAAATAAATTTCAATTGTTTACGTCACTCAATCTCTAGTATATATTATGGAAGCCCTTGCAAACTGATTTTTTTAATAAATTTATATAAAATGAATAATCTTTTTTTCCCTAGAGAAAACATTTACCTCTGCAGAATAATGGTAATCATTACCTGCTCCCAGTAAGTGAGCAGTGTACTTGGTTCCATTAAAAAAAAAAAAAAAAGCAATATACAGAATAATATTAATTGTTGATGCTTTCAATTCCATTAGCAATTGTGTTAGATGAAGGCTTCTTGGTTCATGGTTCCTTCCTGCAAACCATGAAGCAATTCCTTCTATTAATTGAAGATCAGGCCCCAAATGGCCAAATTTGAATTAATCAGTACATTTGGTATTGAAATAAATAAGATACAGTCTTTTGGACGCACTTTCAAAAATTTAAGCAATATTATATTAATATAGCCAGTTCTGAATTATCCAATAATTATATAAGACCTGTAAAAGATGGAACAGTAATTAAAAAACTTAAATATACAAAATATACAGAAATATGCAACAACAAAATTTAGAAAGCTTTTTAGGATGTGAGGCAATAACGTTTCTTCAGTGCTTAGCTTTTTCTAAAAATCCTGGTCTACCCCTGGGTGCAAATCATCTGTTAGAGTATATAAAAAACAAACACTTTTCAGGCTTTTTTTTTTTTTTCAGCTTTTGTTTGTCCCTAGTAAAGCTTATGGTCATATTCTGGAAAAAGTAACCACTCTCTACCAGTCGGCTCTCCCACTAGCTGTGATCTTATCATTTCTAGTTAGTCTTGTAACTTGAAGAAGTTTTTCCAGTTTCAAAACTATCCTTTTGTAATTATCATAATTATAAAAAATAATTTATTTATACTACAAATCTAGCATGTAATTCTGACATATTGCCTACTTAAACCTTTTTAATAGTTTTCATTGCTCATAAACTTTCTTACTCTGCTAGGCTTCACTTGCAGCAAATCTGACACCCAGCTTTTCTTCTCCTCTGGAGTTAGAGGAGGCTCAAAGCTTATATTTTAGAATAGACATATTTTATAGTAAAAGCAAATAATCTGTTGACACCAAGAAAAAACAGATAAAATCTTATATAGTTTTGTTTCTATTCTCTGTTTACTTATTCTCAGAACACAACCACTGATAAAGATTTCATGTCCCATTCCACATCAAACCTCTCTGACTTTGCTAATATTATTTCCTCTGTATTCAATTTTATTTGCTCCTTTCCTACATTTAATTTCTCTTCATCTTCTTCTTTTTATAAGTAAACTAAAATATGAAATATATGACCACCTCATCTGACCTCTTTTTCACAACCATCCCTTGTGGGGTTAGGAAACTGTCTTCTTCATTTTCCTTATTTATAACTTTTGTAATTTTTACCATGTGATACAGAAAATACTTATTTACTTAACTGTATCATTTAGCAAAACTTTTGATTCTTGAAGACAGTGACCAGTTGTTTGCATTTTTACTGTGTAGTATGCAGCAGCAGCATAACATATTTACCTAGTAGATACTTAATATACCTTCACTGAATAAACTAGACAAACATATTCTACTACATTTCTAAATTATGTCTTTGTGGGTGTGTGCTAAGTTGCTTCAGTTCAGTTCAGTTCAATTCAGTCACCCAGCTGTGTCCATCTCCTCCTGTGACTGACCCTAGGGATCATATCCTGCCAGACTTCTTTGTCCATGGGTTTCTCCAGGCAAGAATATTGGAGTGGGTTGTCATCCCATCCTCTGGGGGAACTTCCTGACCCAGGGGTTGAAATTGCATTTCTTTTGTCTCCTAAATTGGCAGGCAAATTCTTTACCACTACCATCACTTGGGAAGCCTCAAAATTATGTCTTTATCATATATATAATATGACATTATATATATAATAATACAATTAACTTAATTCTATATGGAATATCAATGATCATATAAGGTAAGATTTCATATTTTCAAATAAACATTCAGTTAACTCAAATATAGTCATTTTCAGAGTGAAAATTGGCAGGAGTTTAATAGAAAATAGCCAGAACTTTGCAGTTTGTGGCATGGAGCTTGAGAGGAAACTATTTCTTGTTTGTAGAAATACAGATAATTTAGGTCACTAGGCTGTCCTTACATAGGTTGGAACTGGGCCAGGGTGTAAGCTAACCATCCTACTCTCTAAAAATGTGCCCTGTGATGCTTAATGACCACAACTAGTTAGGACTTCAGCTTTATGTCTCATCCAATAAGATCTCTTGTCTCTCAAGACAGTAAAATGAAGATTGAAATCAATAGTGTTATATTCAAACGGTGCTATTTAGATCAAAATACTTTCCATTTTCTCATTAGCCATGGAGCCAGAGGGGAAAGTGGGGAGGATCTGCATTCATTTAAAATTACACACAGATGGAACTCTTGGTTCCACTGCCTAGTGAAGGCTCCAAAGTGCAGACAATTAAATGTATTTTATTAAAACTAGCTTTAAAAATGCATGCTGTTTTCTTCCATTTATTCAATAATTGATTAATTACAGCCTGCTTTACTTCTCTTAGTGACATTTCCTAGCTTCATTTATCCTTTATGTTTTTGAAGTTTGGTTCACTTGGGAATTGTATTTTAACTTAACTTTTAAAAGAACTGAGGATATGTGATTTCCTTTAAAAAAAAATAAGTGGGAGGAGAACAAGATGGTGGAGGAGTAGATGGATGTGGAATATATCTCTCATCACAGATACATCAAGAATACACCTTCAGACACAGAAGTGCATGCAGAACACCAGCTGAGAGCAGACAGGAGTACTGAACAGGAGGAAAAAAATATATAGAACCACGCAAAACTAGGAAGGATAAAGGAACTAGAGGGGAAAGCAGCAGTGTTAGTAGGACTGGCCCTGCTCTTGGATAGTGAGGGAACTGAAGCAGGGGTCCAATCCCCACATCAGGCTATTGTCTGAATGAGAAGAGAAACATTTTAGGCTGAGAGTGAAACAGCTGATCTGTGGCAGCATAAATGGAATGAGAGACAGTCCTTGCTGCAGCCATACATACCCCAGACAGGGAAACAGGTCCTCTGGAAGGTGCAGCAGTTGGGAGCTGGAGTTTAGGGATTGTGGAGCAATCCTAGGGCAAGGGCTGCTGTTGACTGTGGAGAGATGAATTGAGGGGATGTGAGGGAGGGGATTGTGGTGAGAAATGCTGGTGGAGGAAAGCCAGGAAGCCAAGGAGGCAAGGTGATACTGCTGAGTCACTCATAGCCGGGTGGTGCCATTACCATAGCCTCTCTCCCCCCATGCGCTAGCGTCAGCAGCTGAGCAGTACGCTGAACTACAGAGTAGGAATCCAGCCAGGGTTCCCTTTAAGTGCCTGACATACCAATCCACAGAGTAGGATCCTAGTCAGGGGGGCCCTTCTATGTGCCTAAGGTGTGACCCAACAGAGAAGGACCCCAGGCAAAGGAGCCCTCTGAGTGCCTGAGTGGGCAGAGCTACTGAGACAGAGTAGCCAAAGAGGCCTTCTGATAGCCAGCTACAAGAGGCCCTAAAAAAGACTCTGATAGGGCCATAACTCTTGCAGCGGAGGCAGTCCGTGTCTCTGAACACTTAGAGTCCCAGCAGGCCAAGCAGCAGCACTACCCTGATGCTCAGCTTTCACTGGGGCAGGGCTGCTACAGGCAAAAAAAGTCTTGCATCTACATGTGCAGGGTCACTCGGTCATGTCCAACTCTATACAACCCTGTAGACTGTGGCCTGCAAGGCTTCTCTTTCAGAGAGGAGGGGTTCTCCAGGCAAGAATACTGGAGTGCATTGGCCAATATTTTTTGCCATACCCTTCTCAGTTCAGTTCAGTTGCTCAGTCATGTTTGACTCTTTGCGACCCCATGAATCGCCGCACACCAGGCCTCCCTGTCCATCACCATCTCCCGGAGTTCACTCAAACTCATGTCCATCGAGTCCGTGATGCCATCCAGCCATCTCATCCTCCGTCATCCCCTTCTCCTTCTACTCCCAATCCCTCCCAGCATCAGAGTCTTTTCCAATGAGTCAACTCTTCCCATCAGGTGGCCAAAGTACTGGAGCTTCAGCTTTAGCATCATTCCTTCCAAAGAAATCCCAGGGTTGATCTCCTTCAGAATGGACTGGTTGGATCTCCTTGCAGTCCAAGGGACTCTCAAGAGTCTTCTCCAACACCACGCTTCAAAAGCATCAATTCTTCGGCACTCAGCCTTCTTCACAGTCCAACTCTCACATCCATACATGACCACAGGAAAAACCGTATTCTTGACTAGATGGACCTTAGTCAGCAAAGTAATGTCTCTGCTTTTCAATATGCTATCATCTAGGTTGGTCATAACTTTTCTTCCAAGGAGTAAGCGTCTTTTAATTTTATGGCCGCAATCACCATCTGCAGTGATTTTGGACACCCAAAAAATAAAGTCTGAGAATGTTTCCACTGTTTCTCCATCTATTTCCCATGAAGTGATGGGACCAGATGCCATGATCTTCGTTTTCTGAATGTTGAGCTTTAAGCCAACTTTTTCACTCTCCTCTTTCACTTTCATCAAGAGGCTTTTTAGCTCCTCTTCACTTTCTGCCATAAGGGTGGTGTCATCTGCATATCTGAGGTTACTGATATTTCTCCCAGCAATCTTGATTCCAGCTTGTGTTTCTTCCAGTCCAGCGTTTCTCACGATGTACTCTGCATAGAAGCTAAATAAGCAGGGTGATAATACACAGCCTTGACGTACACCTTTTTCTATTTGGAACCAGTCTGTTGTTCCATGTCCAGTTCTAACTGTTGCTTCCTGACCTGCATACAAATTTCTCAAGAGGCAGGTCAGGTGGTCTGGTATTCCCATCTCTTTCAGAATTTTCCAACTTTATTGTGATCCACACAGTCAAAGGCTTTGGCATAGTCAATAAAGCAAAAATATATATTTTTTTTCTGGAACTCTCTTGCTTTTTCCATGATCCAGTGGATGTTGGCAATTTGATCTCTGGTTCCTCTGCCTTTTCTAAAACCAGATTGAACATCTGGAAGTTCATGGTCCACGTATTGCTGAAGCCTGGCTTGGAGAATTTTGAGCATTACTTTACTAGTGTGTGAGATGAGTGCAATTGTGTGGTAGTCTGAGCATTCTTTGGCATTGCCTTTCTTTGGAATTGGAATGAAAACTGACCTTTTCCAGTCCTGTGGCCACTGCTGAGTTTTCCAAATTTGCTAGCATATTGAGTGCAGCACTTTCACATCATCATCTTTCATGATTTGAAACAGCTCAACTGGAATTCCATCACCTCCACTAGCTTTGTTCCTAGTGATGCTTTCTAAGGCCCACTTGACTTCACATTCCAAGATATCTGGCTCTAGATTAGTGATCACATCATCATGATTATCTGGGTCATGAAGAACTTTTTTGTACAGTTCTTCTGTGTATTCTTGCCACCTCTTCTTAATATCTTCTGCTTCTGTTAGGTCCATACCATTTCTGTCCTTTATCGAGACCATCTTTTCATGAAATGTTCCCTTGGTATCTCTAATTTTCTTGAAGAGACCTCTAGTCTTTCCCATTCTGTTGTTTTCCTCTATTTCTGACAGAATGTGGTCCACTTCAGTATTCTTGCCTTGAGAACCCCATGAACAGTAGGAAAAGGCAAAATGATAGGATACCAAAAGAGGAACTCCCCAGGTCATTAGGTGCCCAATATGCTACTGGAGATCAGTGGAGAAATAACTCCAGAAAGAATGAAGGGATGGAGCCAAAGCAAAAACAATACCCATTTGTGGATGTGACTGGTGATAGAAGCAAGATCCAATGCTGTAAAGAGCAATATTGCATAGGAACCTGGAATGTCAGGTCCATGAATCAAGGCAAATTGGAAGTGGTCAAACAAGAGATGGCAAGAGTGAACGTCAACATTCTAGGAATCAGTGAACTAAAATGGACTGGAATGGGTGAATTTAACTCAGATGACCATTATATCTACTACTGCAGGGAGGAATCCCTCCAAAGAAATGGAGTAGCCATTATGGTCAACAAAAGAGTCCGAAATGCAGTACTTGGATGCAATCTCAAAAACGACAGAATGATCTCTCTTCATCTCCAAGGCAAACCATTCAATATCACAGTTATCCAAGTCTGTGCCCCAACCAGTAACACTGAAGAAACTGAAGTTGAATGGTTTTATGAAGACCTACAAGATCTTTTAAAACTAACACCCCCAAAAGCTGTCCTTTTCATTATAGGGGACTGGAATGCAAAAGTAGGAAGTCAAGAAACACCTGGAATAACAGGCAAATTTGGCCTTGGAATGTGGAATGAAGCAGGGCAAAGACCAATAGAGTTTTGCCAAGAAAATGCACTGGTCATAGCAAACACCCTCTTCCAACAACACAAGAAAAGACTCTACACATGGACATCACCAGATGGTCAACACCAAAATCAGACTGATTATATTTTGCAGCCAAAGATGGAGAAGCTCTATAGAGTCAACAAAAACAAGACCAGGAGCTGACTGTGGCTCAGATCATGAACTCCTTATTACCAAATTCAGACTCAAATTGAAGAAAGTGGGGAAAATCGCTAGACCATTCAGGTATGACCTAAATCAAGTCCCTAATGATTATACAGTGGAAATGAGAAATCGATTTAAGGGCCTAGATCTCATAGATAGAGTGCCTGATGAACTATGGAATGAGGTTCGTGACACTGTACAGGAGACAGGGATCAAGACCATCCCCATGGAAAAGAAATGCAAAAAAGGAAAATGGATGTCTGGGTAGGCCTTACAAATAGCTGTGAAAAGAAGAGAGGGAGAAAGCAAAGGAGAAAAGGAAAGATATAAGCATGTGAATGCAGAGTTCCAAAGAATAGTAAGGAGAGATAAGAAAGCCTTCTTCAACGATCAGTGTCATACCCTTCTAGAGTACTATATTTCCTACTGCCCTAGCTGCCAACTTCCCCTGAATTCCTGGTGCTGCCACAACCCCTGAGACCCAAGCAGCTGCACTACCTCCACACCTGGCCCTCACAGGGGCAAACCCAAGTCCTCCAGGGCAGCCTCAGGAGCAAACCCTAGTGGACAACCCACATGTAGCGGTGGGAATAAAACCACAAGGGCAGTGTGGCTAAGGAAGAAGACCCAAAAACTTCCCACCAGCAGTGCTAGCTACAATTAAATCCACACGATCAACTAGGTAGACTCTGCATGTGTGAAATATATTAAAGGTCATCAAGAGCTCCAACAAAAGAAAATGCACTAATTCTGATATTTATGGACATTGGAGGCAAGAACACACAGGAGTAGGACCAGATTTGAACCTGAAAAGCCCCCACAGCAGGTCCAGAGATCAGCACAGTGTTGGAGGGCATCTTAGGGAAGTGAGGGGGACTATGACTCCCAGCGAGGAAAAGGACTCTGACAGCAGTGACACAAGAAAAGTATTTATTATTCTTATTTTTTAACTTGTTCTGTAGATTCTTTGGGATTATTATTATTTTTTCTTTTTTTCCCCAGTTTGTTGCAGTTTTTATCGGCACTAAGATTTTATTGGCACTAAGAAATCCAATTAAGATTTTGACCTTTTTTATTATTATTATTCTTATTTTTTATTGTTGTTATAAATCTCTACCTCTAGGTTGGGCTTTTGCATCTCTGTGCAGTTTTTTCCCCCCTCCTTTTTTTTTTTTCCTCTTTTGTATTTTTTTAATTTTAATTTTTAATATTTTAAACCTATTATTATTTTTTCTACATTTATTACTTTGTTTGCTTTTCCTACTGTTCTTTTCCCCTTGCAGTTAATCTTTAATGTATATAAATCTTCTTCATCTACCTCTGTTTAACTCTGCATGTCCATTCTTTCTTTCTTTTCCTTCAATATATTTGTTACTTCTGTTTTCATTACTTTATTTCTTGATCAGCAACTTGCTTTAGTTTTGTTTTCCAGTTTGTGCTTTCATTAGTTTTTTTCTTAGCTGGTAAATATAATTTTTGATTTCCTTTGTTTGCTGGATCAATCTATTGTACTTTATTTTAGTTGGACTGTTTTGACTTTGCTCATAGGTGATTATGCATATGTGTATATTCCATTATTTAATTATTATTATCTTGATTTTGTAACTGCTATTTGTCTGAGGTTCATCTTTGGTTTCTCATTTTTGGATATTTGTTTTAATCTCACTTAATGCCATAACAAACTACTTGTGGAACTACATTTCTGACTAGAGATCAAGCTCTGAGACTTGGAATGGGAGCACTGACTCCAAGACTACCGGAGAAATAACCCTATGGAGTATCAAATAGTGAGAACTCACACAAAGGAAACTACCTTAATACAAGACCTGGCATCACCCAACCACTAGTAGCACCCTGTGCAAGGTGTCTCATCTAAACAACAAACAAAACAAAAATACAAACCCAATCATCAGCAGACAAGATTAGCACTTCACTCAGCCTTGCTCATCAGAGGAAAAACAAGCAAACAAAAAAGGCTCAGCACAAATCTCACACTATAGGAAACTTACATAAACCATTGGATCAACCATAGGAAGGCAGAAACCAAAATGAAGAAAGAATTCAACATTCTTTAAGGAAAGAATTTAACTTTCCTTGAAGACTGGGAAAAGGAGACCTCAAACACAATAAATTGAAATAATAATAATGAAAAGGCAGGAAAATACTACACAAATGAAGCAATAGACTAGAAACACAGAAGTCCAAATATATGAGGAGGAAATAGGGAAACTTACTGAAAAAGAATTCAGAATAATGATAGTAAAGATGATCAAAAATCTTGAAAACAAAATGGAGAAAATACAGAAATCATAAACAAAGACCTAGAAGAATTAAAGAATAAACAAGCAGAGACAAACAACACTGTTACTGAAATTAAAAATACTCTATGAGGAATCAATAGCTAAATAACTGAAGCAGAAGAACGAATCAGTGAACTGGAAGATAAAAATGGTGGAAATAACTTCTGAAGAGCAGAATAAAGTCAAAAGGATGAAAACAACTGAGGATAGTCTCAGAAACCTCTGGGACAATATCAAATGCACCAACATTTGAATTATAGGTGTCCCAGAAGAAGAAGAGAAAAAGAAAGGGTATGAGAAAATTTTTGAAGAGATTATAGTTGAAAATTTCTCCAACATGGAAAAAGAAATAGTCAATCAAGTTCACAAGGCACAAAGAGTCCCATACAGGAAAAACTCAGGAGAAACACACCAAGACACATACTAATCAAACTAACAAAGAATAAACACAAAAAAAGAATATTAAAAGTAGCAAGGGAGAAGCAACAAGTACCATACAAGGGAAACCCCATACACTTAAGAGCTGATCTTTCAGCAGAAACTGTAGGCCAGAAGGGAATGGAAGGATATATTTAAAGTATTTAAAGAGAAATATTTACAACCAAGATTATTGTACTCAGCAAGGATGTCATTCAAAATTGATGGAGAAATGAAAAGCTTTTCAGACAAGTGAAAGTGAAGAGAATTCAATACCATCAAACCAGCTTTAGAAGAAATGTTTAAAGGAAAAGGACTTACACAGTCAAGAAATACAAGATAAGAAAAAAGATCTACAAAATCAACCACAAACAATTAAGAAAATGGCAATAGAAACATATATATCAATAATTACTTTAAATGTAAATAGATTAAATGCTCCAACCAAAAGACACAGACTGGCTGTATGGATACAAAAGCAGGACCCATATATATGTTCTCTATAAGAAACTCACTTCAGACCCAAAGATGCATATAGGCTGAAAGTGAGAGGACAGAAAAGTATATTCCATGCAAATGAGAAGCAAAGAAAAGATGGAGTAGCAATCCTCATATCAGACAAAATAGACCTTAAAATAAAGACGATTACAAGAGATTAGAAAGGACACAACATATGATTAAGGGATAATTCCAAGAGGAATACCTAACAATTGTAAATATCTATGCACCCAACATAGGAGCACCTCAATACATAAGACGAACACAGATATAAAAGGAGAAATTGACAGTAACACAATAACAGTAGGAGACTGTAACACCACACTCACACCAATGGGCAGATCATCAAAACAGTAAATTAATAAAGAAAACAAGACTTAAATGATACATTAGATGAGATGAATCTCATTGATATCTTCAGGACATTCCATCCAAATTCAAAAGAATATACCTTCTTCTCAAGTGCACATGGAACATTCTCCAGGATAGAATGACCCACATTTTGGGTCATAAATCAAACCTCAGTAAATACAGAAAAATTGAAATTGTATCAAGCATCTTTCCCACTTCAGTGCTATGAGACTAGATATCAATTACAAGAGAAAAACTGTAAGAAACACAAACACATGGAGATTAAACAGGTTACTGAAGAAATCAAAAGGGAAATCAAAAAATTTCTAGAAACAAATGACAATGAAAACACGACAAATCAAAACCTATGGGATGCATCAAAAGCAGTACTAAGAGAGAAGTTTATAGCAATACAATCCTACCTCAAGAAACAAGAAAACCATCGAATAGACAACCTAACTTTACATCTAAAACAACTGGAAAAAGAAGAACAAAAAGCCCCAGAATCAGTAGAAATAAAGAAATCATTAAGATCCAAGCAGAAATAAATGAAAAAAAAAAAAAGAAAGAAAGAACCAGTAATAAAGATTAATAAAACTAAAAGCTGGTTCTTTGACAAGATAAACAAAAGAGAGAAGAATCAAATCAACAAAATTAGAAATGAAAAAGGAGAGGTTACAACAGATAATGCGGAAATACAAAGGATTATAAGAGACTATTATGAATAACTATATGGCAGTTAAATCAATAACCTTGAATAAATGGACAGATACTTAGAAAAGTTCAATCTTCGAAGACTGAGCCAGGAAGAAATAGAAATTATGAATAAGTCAGTTACAACCACTGAAATTGAAGCTGTGGTCAAAAATCTCCCAAAAAAACAAAAGCCCAGAAATAGATGGCTTCACAGGAGAATTCTATCAAACATTTAGAGAAGAGCTAATGCCTATCCTTTTAAAATTCTTTCAAAAAATTGCAGAGGAAGGAACACTTCCAAACTCATTCAACAAGGCCACAATTACCGTGACACCAAAACCATACAACATCACAAAAAGGAAAACTATAGGCCAGTATCATTGATGAACATAGATGTAAAAATTCTCAACAAAATTTTAGCAAACAGAATTCAGCAACACATCAAAAATCTCATACACCATGAACAATCTGGGTTTATTCCAGGGATGCAAGGGTACTTCAATATATGCAAATTTATCAATGTGACACACCATAATAACAAATTGGAAGATAAAAACCATATTATAATCTCAATAGATGTACAAAAAACATTTGACAAAATTCAGCACCCATTTATGATTAAAACTCTTCAAAAAAAATCAGCATAGTAGGGACCTACCTCAGCATAGTAAACACCATATATGGTAAGCCAACAGCAAACGTTGTTCTCAATGGTGAAAAATTGAAAACTTTCCACTGAAGATCAGGAAAAAGACACGGGTGTCCACTTTAGCCACTATTATTCAACATAGTTCTAGAAGTCCTAGTTACAGCAATCAGAGAAGAAAAAGAAATAAAAGTAATCTTGAACAGAAAAGAAGTAAAGCTCTCACTGTTTGCAGGTGACATGATACTGTACATAGAAAACCCTAAAGATAGTATCAGAAAATTACTAGAGCTAATCAGTCAATTTAGCAAAGTTCAGTTCAGTTCAGTCGCTCAGTAATGTCTGACTCTTTGCGACCCCATGGACTGCAGCACATCAGGCCTCCCTGTCCATCACCAACTCCCGGAGCCTATCCAAAGTCATGTTCATTGAGTTAGTGATGCCGTCCAACCATCTCATCCTCTGTTGTCTACTTCTCCTCCTGCCCTCAATGTTTCCCAGCATCAGAGTCTTTTCAAATGAGTCAGCTCTTTGCATCAGGTGGCCAAATTATTCGAGTTTCAGCTTCAACATCAGTGCTTCCAATGAATACCCAAGACTGGACTTGTTGGATCTCCTTGCTGTCCAAGGGACTCTCACTAGTCTTCTCCAACACCACAGTTCAAAAACAAAAGTTGCAGGATACAAAATCAATACACAGAAATCACTTGGATTTCTATATACTAATTATGAAAAATCAGAAAGAGAAATTAAGGAATCAATCCCATTCACCATTACATCAAACAGAATTAAATATCTAGGAATAAACTTACATAAGGAGAGAAAAGAACTGTACACAGAAAATTATAAGACACTGATGAAAGAAATCAAATACAACATAAACAGATGGAGAGTTATTCCATGTTCCTGGGTAGGAAGAATCAATATTGTGAAAAGGACTATATTACCAAATGCAATCTACAGGTTCAATATGTTCCCTATCGAATTACCAATGACATTTTTCACAGAACTAGGAACAAAAATTTTCACAATTCAGAACACCCAAAACAAAAGACCCAAACACAGAAGACCCAAATAGCCAAAGCAGTCTTGAGAAAGAAGAATGGGGCTGGAGGGATCAACCCTCCTGACTTCGAATTATACTACAAAGCTGCAATCATCAAGACAGTATGATTCTGGCACAAAAACAGAAATATAGACTAATGGAACAAAATTAGAGACCCAGAAATAAACCTATGCACCTTTTATCAAAGGAGGCAAAAATATATAGTGGGGCAAAGACAGCCTCTTCCATAAATGGTGCTACATGTAAAGAATGAAATTAGAACACTTCCTAATACAATACACAAAGATAAACTCAAAATGGATTAAAGACCTAAATTTAAGACCAGAAACTATAAAACTCTTAGAGGAAAACATAGGTAGAACACTCAATGACATAAATCAAAGCAAAATCCTCTATGACCCATCTCCTAGAGCAATGGAAATAAAAACAAACGCAAACAAGTGAGACCTGATTAAACTTAAAAGATTTTGCACAGCAAAGGAAACTATAAGCAAGGTGCAAAACAACCTTCAGAATGGGATAAAATAATAGCAAATGAAACAATTGACAAAGAATTAATTCCAAAAAGTATGCAAGCAGTTCACACAACTCAATATTAGATAAACAATCAACCCAATCAGAAAGCGGGAAAAAGACCTAAACAGACATTTCTCCAAAGAAGACACAGTGATAGCTAACAAACACATGAAAGAATGTTCAACATCACTCATTATTAGAGAAATGCAAATCAAAACTACAATGAGATATCATTTCACACTGATCAGAATGGCCATCATCAAAAAGTCTACAAACAATAAATGCTGGAGAGGTTGTGGATAAAAGGTAATGCTCCTTCAGTGTTGGTGGGGATGTAAATTGATACAGCCACTATGGAAGACTGTATGGGAATTCTTTAAAAAACTGGGAATAAAATGTCCATATGACTCAAAATCCCACTCCTGGGCATATGCCCTGAGGAAACCAAAACTGAAAGAGACACATGTGTCCCATTGTTCATGTGGCCTTATTTACAATAGCTAGAACATGGAGGCAACCTAGATGTCCATCAACAGATGAATGGATGCAGAAGTTATGGTACATATGCACAATAGAATATTACTCAACCATAAAAAAGGAATGCATTTGAGTCAGTTCTAACGATTTGGATGAACTTAGAACCTATTATACAGAGTGAAATAACTCAGAAAAAGAAAGATAAATATCGTGTTCTAACACATATATATTGAATTTAGAAACATGGTACTGAAGAATTAATTTATAGGGGAACAATGGAGAAACTGAGAGAGAATCAATTTGTGGACATGAGGAGAGGGTGAGATGGAAACTTACACTACGGTATGTAAAATGGGTAGCCAATGGGAATTTGCTGTTAAGCTTCAAACAGAAGCTCTGTGTCAACCTGGAGAGGTAGGATTGGGGGCAGATGGGAGGGAGGTTCAAAAGGGAGGGGATATATCTATACCTATGACTTACTCATGCTGAAGTTTGACAGAAAACAACAAAATTCTGTAAAGCAATTATCCTTCAATAAAAAAATAAATTAATTTAAAACAACATGTTTCAACTTTCTATAGTCATGAGTTGGTCTATATGGGTTTATTACTTACCAATTTTTATGCTTCTCAACATAAAGCAGAGGTCATATGACTGGAAATACAAAATGGTTGTTTCTAAGACATTAGGAATTTGTTCATATTCTACTTCAGTGTTATGAAACAGAAATATAATGTGAGTCACATGTATTATATTAAGTTTTCTAGTAGCCCCATTATTTCAGGGAGGAAACCAATTCTGACTCCATGTTGGAAACTGTTTCTTTGACTTGTTTTTATTATTGTAATCATACTCAAAGGCTTGCCTGGAGAACCCTGCCTGTCTGCTTGACTATAAACTAATGTGCCTTTTTTCACCTCTTGAAGAGATAGTTTGTTCCTGCCCACCTGTGAATAGAAGAGATAAATGCACCCCTTCTGAAGCCTGGACATTCCCTTGGAGAAGTTTTGCAAGGCTGAAGATTCTTTCACTTTTGTTCCCCACTGCAACTCCCTCTCTATTCTGCCTTTTGTCTTTAGTTCCACATTGCTTCCTTCTCTCTGATCTATAAAAGAACTTGGCATCTAGATCCCAAAAAGATGGCTCTTTTGAGGCTCTAGCCTGCCATCTTCTTGGTCTACTGGCTCCCCCATTAAATACTCTTCCTTGCCTTAACAACTCATCTCTCAGATTCATTGGCCTATTGTGTGGCAAGCAGAGCAAATATCGATTCAATAACAATATTAAACAGAATAAAATAAATTATGAAATTAATTTTAGTGCTATATTTTATTTAACCTAGTGTAAAATAAAATGCATGATTTATGGCAAGAAAGATTTAAACATAAAAATGTTCTGTCACTTGACCCCCACTCTCCACCCTACTGTGCATTGTGTATCTGTATTATGCATCAATTAAACCTCCTTCATTGGCATAAATACCTGCTCAACAGTAAAGAAACTCTTCTAGTATCCACAGCTCCTTAAGAGATAGCATTTCTTCTTTATCTTCTAAGGAGCCACGATGACACTTAGATCTGGATTGTGTAAACTGTCAATAATACATCATGTAATGTCTTGAAAACTTACATAACTGCCTTGACTTCTAATGGTGGACCAGTTCTCAAAGTGTTCTGTGATGATCTTCTCAGATTATAATCTTCAAATTTGGCATGAATGAACTTTTCTATTTCTTTCTTAGAAGGATTGATTAATTTTTCATCACCTGGTGACATTAGGATAAGAAAATATTAGCATTTCAACATGCAATCAGTATAAATATTATTAATGAGTTATTTTACATTTTTTCTTAGTAATAAGTGTTTGAAATCTGGTGTGTATCTTACCCTTAGAGTGCATTTTTCTTTACACTAGCTCCATTTTAAGTGTTTAAGTGGGAACCATAGTGGACATCAGGGTTCTTTGTGATCTGACTGCAGCACCACAATAATAATAAATCCTTTTCGAAGTTGCCTCATTGCATTTCACCATGTCCAAATATTAAAATCTTGAATATTTCTCTCTCATCATAGCTACCACCACCAAAAACAACAACAACAACAAAAAATCTATAATTTACTTTACTTCAAAATGTCTGCAGATTGTACTGGATGTGACAGGTTTATGATCAGTGCTTATAGAGCAATTAACATTTGAATTAAGTCACATAAAGATAACAATAGGCGATTACCCATTTTAACAGTTGCTAAGTGGTGTTAATTGCTGGCTATAGACCGCAAGCTGAGCAATTTTCTGTATATTGTACAAACAGAACAAAGCAAAACAGAACTTAAAAAAGTAAGTATTATCCCCATTATAATAACTTACAGAGCCTAGAAGTATAACATATCTTTATCACCTATGCCATTTATGGAATTGACCAGTAACATTATTTGTGGGAGAAATGATATATATGTATGATTGCTCATTTTTATGTTCAAGTAATAAATAATAAAAAATATTGTATATATAATTAGAAGTGTTCTAAACATTTAATAATTTTATAAAACTGTCAATGGATAGGAGTTTTTTATATTTACATTGATTAAGAGATGTATTTAAAGATTAGTTGCAGGAAGCTGGGAAATATGAATCATAGTTAAAATAGTTTTTTTAAAAACTGCCCAAAGAAGAGGAGCCTATTAAATCATTAGACTATGCCAACTGAACTAAGTTGTATCAATATTTATTGACATTGCAGCTTTTAGCTTTAGTTCCTGAATGATGGCTAGAAAGATATCATTTGTTTCCATTTTGAGTCAATGGGACAGTGAAACAATAAACTGATCACATGGAGAAATTAAAGGTGTTTGGTTATTTAAAATGGTAGACATGATAATTATAGATTATTTTTATTAATACATATTGTTAAAATGAAGATTTTAATTTAATATAGCCTCTTTCATGGTCTGGTTTAGGATATAAATTCATTCATTATTCTGGCTACAGCTACTGACATAGAGTCCCCTTGATTGTTCCTTCTGTGCTACCATCTGTTGATCAGTTTGGCTTTAAGACTTGAGCTTCATAGGTCTATAATGTGTTGTGTATATTTTTAAGGGAGCTAACTGGATAGCTACATTTGCAACCTGATGCTTGTTACAGTTTTATCTTTTTCTACCAGGTCACTTCCCAAATATAGTCAGGCTGTTGCAGGAAGTGGGACCCCTTCCAGAGCCTGAAACTGGGCTCTTGTCTAACACTTAGAAATGAATTGTCTGAGGATACACACGTGCTGACAAAGCAAGAGATTTTATTGCGAAAGGGCACCCGGGTGGAGAGCAGTAGGGTAAGGGAACCCAAGAGAACTGCTCTGCCTCTTGGCTCACAGTCTTGGGTCTTATGGTGATGGGATTAGTTTCTGGGTGGTTTTTGGCCAATCATTCTAATTCAGTCTTTCCTGGTGGTGCACACATTGCTCAGCCAAGATGGATGCTAGCAAGAGGGATTCTGGGAAGTGCATGGACACACGGTGTCTCCTTTCAAACTTCCCCAAACTCTTCAGGTTGGTGGTGACTTATTTGTTCCATATTCCTTATCAAGATCTCCTGTCATAAAACAACTCATGCAAATGGTTACTATGATGCCTGGCCACAGTGGGCAGTTTCAATCAGCATGCTTCCCCTAACAAGGCTATTAACTATTACTAAGAGGGCTTCAATTTTCTCCTCAACTTGACCACATTTCAGGCATGCATCTTCCCTATTAAAGGCATCTGATCACAGTCTCCTTTCTTGGAACATTTATTTTAGAGCAATTATAAATTCTTCCTCTGCCTCTTTGAGATGTAAATCTCTCAAACTCCATCAGTATTATAATCTAGACATGTCTTTCTCAAGAATTAGGGGCCACTTTTTTGAAAGCAAGAATGACAAGGTTTCAATAGATCAGTCTCTGTGAGATGATCGATATCTAATTTGATATGCACCAATTAGCAAACACAGAAGGACTAATTATATGACTAATCTCGCCACTAATGCCCTGCAGTACTTTTCCACTAACTCATCCCAGTGTTTCAAAACTCCTCTGCTTTTTGTTTCAATGAACTTGGATTTAAGTTTAACCTCTCCCCCCTACCACAATAGTCTTAAAGACTAATGAAACCATTTGCTTGACTCCTCAGTATAACTTTTCTTTTTTTTTTTTTTTTTTGACTCTTTCAAAAGCTCCATATCTGGAATAGGAAAATAAAGCCTTGTAAATTTACTTTATATAATTAAATCTTACACTTAAGGCAGTCTAAAATGACCACCACTTAATCTAGTATTGCATAGTTCACAAAGTGTTTTGTTTGAAATTATAGGAACATGGAGAAAGTTATGGAAAGAAATGTCATCTGGTTGCCTTGGTTACATCAGAAAAATGAAGCTGCTGAGTATGAAGGGGAGAGAAGGTAGACCTTAACTCCTTTTATGTCTTACTTTGTGTTCTTTTGTATTTTATTTTATTTTATTTTTTGTTAAGCTTGAATTTAAAATATATATGCTAAGGTAAAATGCAAATCCAAAACAAGAAGAAAGAAAATTTGCAAACAATATTACTGTGGCTGTTGATCTCTTAGGGGAAATGATTGTTATTTATAAATAATAATTTTAAGATATATTTAGAAAGAAATTGTGAAGGCATGTATTAAAATTGTTTCTCTGGTGGCCAAACACTAAAGAATCCACTTGCAATGTAGAAGATAGGAGTTCAATCCTTGGGTTGGGAAGATCCTCTGGAGAAGGAAATGGCAGCCCACTCCAGCATTTGCTTGGGGAATCCCCTGAACAGAGGAGCCTGGTAAGCTACTGTCACAAAGAGTTGGACACAACTGAGTTACTGAACACAGCACAGCAGCATAATTAAAAATAGAATTATCTCCCAATCCAGATATTTCTACAAAGGTAGAAGAGAAAGGAAACAATGTTATTATTGAGTACATTAAACTAGAGTATAATATGCATCAGTTGTAAAAGACTGCAAACATAGAAAGAAATCTCAAGCATATACATAGTCAAACAGGTACAATCCATTAGGCATATGTTCTCAAGATAAAGAATTACTAGTCCTCAAGTAAGAGCACTTGACACTACTATTTGTCACAAATAATTTATCCTCCACTAAGTTGGTAATTGATTTCACCGTCAGTACTAACCAGTTGGTTTTATACAAAGGTAAAATAAACTTCTGATATCTTTATGAAAAGAGGTACTTTTACAGACTAAAGTCTAAAAGCTACTGAAGTGAAACTCCTACCCTTCAACAGAAAATGGGAAATAGGGGCACTATCATCCCTCGGTTCCAAAGTACTGGAGTTTCAGCTTTAGCATCGTTACTTCCAAAGAACACCCAGGGCTGATCTCCTTCAGAATGGACTGGTTGGATCTCCTTGCAGGCCAAGGGACTCTCAAGAGTCTTCTCCAACAGCACAGTTCAAAAGCATCAATTCTTCAGTGCTCAGCCTTCTTCACAGTTCAACTCTCACATCCATACATGACCACTGGAAAAACCATAGCTTTGACTAGACGGAACTTAGTCAGCAAAGTAATGTCTCTGCTTTTCAATATGTGATCTAGGTTGGTCATAACTTTTCTTCCACGGAGTAAGCGTCTTTTAATTTCATGGCTTCAGGCACCATCTGCAGTGATTTTGGAGCCCAGAAAAATAAAGTCTGACACTGTTTCCACTGTTTCCCCATCTATGTCCCATGAAGTGATGGGACCAGATGCCATGATCTTCATTTTCTGAATGTTGAGCTTTAAGCCAACTTTTTCACTCTCCTCTTTCACTTTCATCAAGAGGCTTTTTAGCTCCTCTTCACTTTCTGCCATAAGGGTGGTGTCATCTGCATATCTGAGGTTATTGATATTTTTCTCGGCAATCTTGATTCCAGCTTGTGCTTCTTTCAGCCCAGTGTTTCTCATGATGTACTCTGTATATAAGTTAAATAAGCAGGGTGACAATATACAGCCTTGATGTACTCCTTTTCTTATTTGGAACCAGTCTGTTGTTTCGTGTCCAGTTCTAACTGTTGTTTCCTGACCTGCATATAGGTTTCTCAAGAGGAAGGTCAGGTGATCTGGTATTCCCATCTCTTTCAGAATTTTCCACAGTTTATTGTGATCCAGACAGTCAAAGGCCTTGGCATAGTCAATAAAGCAGAAATAGATGTTTCTCTGGAACTCTCTTGCTTTTTCAGTGATCCAGTCTGGGTAGATGGAATAGACACTTTTCAGGTTCTTGAGAAAAATATTCTTGTGTCACAAAGCTGGCAAAATGATTTCGCTTTTAGAAAAATGTATTTACATTTCAAAGAGACAGAGAAATAATTCATATTTACAAGTTTTCAAAAGTAAAATATTCTTTAAAAAGGACAGGAAAATTTGTTTCCTTTTTTTCACCAAGGACTATTGTCTCTTGTTTTTAATTTGTATTTTCCTTGGCAATTCCACTATGTTTCTTAAATGAAACAAATTAAAAAAAAAAAAAAAAAAAGAAAGATCCTTTAAAAAAGCTTGAGTCACCTATTTACTCTTTGAAGACAAAATCAACAGAAAGGTCATTACTACTTGACCCTTAAGTATATATACAAAGGATCAGTATTATGGACTGAATGTTTTTGCCCCTACTAAATATTCATGTGGTGCAGCCCTAACCCACAATTTGATGGTAGTAGGAGCTGAAACCTTTGGGAAGGAATTAGGATGGAGTCTGCATGAATGGTATTTGTACCCTTATAAGACCAAACATGAGAGAACTTATTTACTCTCTCTCTGTCTTCCACACAAGGATAAAAGGAAAAGGCAGCAATCTGCAAACCAGAAACAGGAAGAACCCTCACCAGACATGGAATCTGCTGGCACCCTGATCTCAGATTTCCCAGATTCCAGAACTGTGAATAATAAACTTCTGTTGTTTAAGTTACCTGATCTATGGTATTTTATATAACAGCCCAAACTAATACATCAAGTCAACTCATAAGGCAGTCCTCCACTAATCTATGCATTTTCAGTTTAAGTAAAAATAATTTCTTTCCCTATTTAGTCTATAGTATCTGTTAAGCATTCTCTAGATAGTAAAACATATATCTATAAGGAATAAAATAAAAATAATCATTAATCAAATATTGTCAACATTTTAGGTAAATTTTCCAGTAGTATTTTAATACATGTTAATATACTAGAAATCATAATGTGCATGTGTGTTACACACAAACACAATTTATATATATATATATATATAATGTGTTACACACAAACACAATTTATATATATATATATAATGTGTTACACACAAACACAATTTATATATATATATATATATATAAAATGTGTTACACACAAACACTATATATATATATATATATATATATATATATGTCCAGTTACTAAGTTGTGTCCAACTCTTTTGTGATCCCATAGATTGTATCCCACCAGTTTCCTCTGTCCTTGGGATTTCCCTAGCAAGAATAATGGAGTGAGTTGTCCTTTCCCTTCTCCAGGGGGTCTTCCCAACCCAGAGATCCAACCTGCATCTCCTGCATTGGCAGGCACATTCTTTACCACTGGAGTCATCAGGGAAGCTTCATATACATATACGCAAAAGCACATGTTCCTGACTTTGTACAGGAGACAGGGATCAAGACCATCCCCATGGAAAAGAAATGCAAATAGCAAAATGGCTGTCTGGGGAGGCCTTACAAATAGCTGTGAAAAGAAAGGAGGCAAAAAGCAAAGGAGAAAAGGAAAGATATAAGCATCTGAATGCAGAGTTCCAAAGAATAGCAAGAAGAGATAAGAAAGCCTACTTCAGTGATCAATGCAAAGAAATAGAGGAAAACAACAGAATGGGAAAGACTAGAGATCTCTTCAAGAAAATTAGAGATACCAAGGGAACATTTCATGCAAACATGGGCTCGATAAAGGACAGAAATGATATGGACCTAACAGAAGCAGAAGATATTAAGAAGAGGTGGCAAGAATACAGAGAAGAACTGTACAAAAAAAGATCTTTACGACGTGGATAATCACGATGGTGTAATCACTGATCTAGAGCCAGAAATCCTGGAATTTGAAGTCAAGTGGGCCTTAGAAAGCATCACTACAAACAAAACTAATGGAGGTGGTAGAATTCCAGTTGAGCTGTTTCAAATCCTGAAAGATGATGCTGTGAAAGTGCTGCACTCAATATGCCAGCAAATTTGGCAAACTCAGCAGTGACCACAAGACTGGAAAAGGTCAGTTTTCATTCCAATCCCAAAGAAAGGCAACGCCAAAGAATGCTCAAACTACCGCACAATTGCACTCATCTCACATGCTAGTAAAGTAGTGCTCAAAATTCTCCAAGCCAGGCTTCAGCAATACGTGAACCATGAAAATCCTGATGTTCAAGCTGGTTTTAGAAAAGGCAGAGGAACCAGAGATCAAACTGACAACATCTGCTGGATCATGGAAAAAGCAAGAGAGTTCCAGAAAAACATCTATTTCTGCTTTATTGACTATGCCAAAGCCTTTGTCTGTGTGGATCACAATGAACTGTGGAAAATTCTGAGAGAAATGGGAATACCAGACCACCTGACCTGCCTCTTGAGAAATCTGTATGCAGGTCAGGAAGCAACAGTTAGAACTGGACATGGAACAACAGACTGGTTCCAAATAGGAAAAGGAGTATGTCAAGGCTGTCTATTGTCACCCTCCTTATTTAACTTATATGCAGAGTACAGTATGAGAAATATTGGACTCGAAGAAACACAAGCTGGAATCAATATTGCCAAGAGAAATATCAATAACCTCAGATATGTAGATGACACCACCCTTATGGCAGAAAGTGAAGAGGAACTCAAAAGCCTCTTGATGAAAATGAAAGAGGAGAGTGAAAAAGTTGGCTTCGTCTTCAGAAAACGAAGATCATGGCATCCGTTCCCATCACTTCATGGGAAATAGATGGGGAAACAGTGGAAACAGTGTCAGACTTTATTTGGGGGCTCCAAAATCACTGCAGATGGTATTGCAGCCATGAAATTAAAAGACACTTACTCCTTGGAAGAAAAGTTATGACTAACCTAGACAGCATATTCAAAAGCAGAGACATTACTTTGCCGACTATGGTCTGCCTAGTCAAGGCTATAGTTTTTCCAGTAGTCATGTATGGATGTGAGAGTTGGACTGTGAAGAAAGCTGAGTGCTGAAGAATTGATGCTTTTGAACTGTGATGTTTGAGAAGACTCTTGGGAGTCCCTTCGACTGCAAGGAGATCCAACCAGTCCATTCTGAAGATCAGCCTTGGGATTTTTTTGGAAGGAATGACGCTAAAGCTGAAACTCCAGTACTTTGTCTACCTCATGCGAAGAGTTGCCTCATTGGAAAAGACTTTGATGCTGGGACGTATTGGGGGCAGGAGGAGAAGGGGAAGACATGATGAGATGGCTGGATGGCATCACTGAGTCGATGAACTTGAATCTGAGTGAACTCCGGGATTTGGTGATGGACAGGGAGGCCTGGTGTGCTGCTATTCATGGGGTCGCAAAGATTCGGACACGACTGAGAGACTAAAATGAACTAATACATATAGTTAATAGACTTTTAAACTTAGTACTATATGTGTTTTAGTTGTGCAATAACTGTAAAATTATTCAATATAGATGATATATTATTTTTCTAAGCTATGTTTTAGGCGTTGTTAGTTCGTTAATCAGTAATTCACACACCAGGAGGAGTTAACTAGCATTTATCAAAAATACCAAGCAACAGAGGCTGTTGCAATGAGTAATCTAGCTATCTCGATGCCCCATCTGTAGCAGCTGCCTCATATAATGGATGTTAGAATTATGTCTTTATTGTCGAAATTAGCTAATTCACAAAATGATTGTTAGAAATGGTTTTGAAGATAAACGGATTATCTAAAATATTGTAGAGTGAATGTTGCACTAGCATGGTATAAAAATTCAGGGAGCATCTTAAAATGTAATGCTGGAAAGGTTCCTTAGGCTTGATCCCTAAATAGCCAGTATTCTGATCCTTTTTCTGAGGATTCCTGAGTCAATAGCCTTGATAGGTGGCAGGATAAATACTGTAGCTAGAACATGTCCCATTTGTCTCAGGTGAACCTTTAACAGAGGATGTTTTAAGAATTCAAAAAAAAACACACAAAGAGATTATAGTAGATTCAGTGTCACGCTTTTTCATTATATTTGCTTATTTTAAGTCAGCATGTATGGCAGAAAAGGTCAGAGATTTGCTGTCATTATAACTTTCTTGTGGAATAATTCTGAAAAAGCAGCTACCCCTCACCCAGGGCTACCGGTGACTATTAACGATGCCAAAATAACATATAGTTCTCTAAGATAAATTGTTATATGCCAGTTTGGAATGTAAATATCTCCCTTATTTGCATTTGTTTATAAACACTCTTAACTGAATCCTTTGTAAAGTTAGTTATTCTACAATTAATCTAATCAGGATCAATTGATAGGCATGTGGTTGAGAAACCATGTAGCAAAAAAAATATTGTTCTTGAATCTTAACTTCTAATAATTTTACTGTTATATAATGCCAAAAGCAATATTACTTCCATAAAACATATGATTGTAGCTCTTTATCAACTGTCAAGTTGGTTTCCAGGAAATAAACACTGTTTATAATTCCTCTATTTCTCTGAAAGTTAGAAAGTTACTTCCATTTTCTCTAAATCATCTTTTATTTTGAATGTATTCGGAAAGGAAAAAAGTCAAACTCCTGACATTTCAAGACAAACTATCTTTACCAACCATCTTTCTCTTCTATTTCCACTCACAGTGCATATTACACACATACGGATAAGCAGTAACCTATGTGGAAAGAGAGGATTAGGGGCATCTTTTTAATCACTGGTGTGATCAGGGAATAAATTCTTATTCTTTCACTCAAGATAAACTCAAACAAACATCTAGGAATTTTTAGCTTTGTGGAAAGGGCAATAGCTAGAGGAAAATATCAGGGTATTAAATTCGCAGAAGCCAAGTTATCAATCAAACCCAGAGTAAGTGATGAACAGAACACACTAAAAAGGAAGAGACTACACCAAAAAGCATTACTTAACTCAAGTTGCAAGATGTGCAAGAGCTACCCCTGCAGGTATTATGAATGAGATTGTGCTTTACTCTGTTTAGGAAAATTTAAGGTATTATAACCAATGAAATGTTAAGATTTATTTGTGATCATGGCTGGGGGGAGTTAGGGGCAAAATTAGAGGACTTTACAGATAATAAGTTTGTTTCCCTCTCTCTCTCTCTCCATGTGCACGTATTGGTATTTTGTTTATTCGGGGTGTCCCCTCTATGAATTACAGGGCTTCCCAGGTGGTGCAATGGTAAATAATCTGCCTGCTAATGCAAGAGATGCAAGAGACCTGGGTTTGATTCCTGGGTCAGGAAGCTGCCCTGAAGAAGGAGATGGCAAGCCATTCCAATATTCCTCCCTGGAAAATTCAATGGACAGAGGATCCTGAAGGACTACAGTCTGTGCAGTTGCAAAGAGTCGGACACGACTGAGCATGCACACATGTACACTCTGTGAACCATAGCAGTATTTGATCATGCTTCCTCTAGCATAACTTAAAAACTGTATGTATATTTCTACATGGCTAATAGAGAACTGGATGTGAGAACTCAATATGAAGACTAGAGTCTTCATATACTCCTTCATAACTCCTTTTATATCATTTGCACATTTTTACATGTTACAAGTACTGTTTGTTAATCTTGTAATTGACAATATATAAAAATTAGAAAAAATAAGCTAATACTGCATAGTAATTATAATAATTATATAACTGAATAAAAAGAAAGGTAAAAGTAATATTGAATTAATATAACTTTTTAGTAATAATCTTTTAGCTGAATTTGTGTGTATGTGTATGATGAATATCCTGTGTGGGGTATTTAGAATCTCTTTAGTGTTCACAGTAAAATCATACCATAAGTATCCTAAAACAAAACTGGTAACTTCTACTGAGTTATAGTTGCTAGTTTTTTGCTTATTATTATTTTATTTTAACAAAAGAATAAATTATCAGTTAAGAAATGTAAAGTCTGAACCAGATTACAAAAACTAAAGTGCTGGCTCAATTATTATTAATTAATTTGATTAAAAAAGTAGATAATTGAACTGAATGAAACTGAATATTTTCTAACTCCTCACCCATGAGTTAATAATCAATACATACAAAAATATATCTGTGTGATATAGGTTCTTGAATGCCTCCTTATTTTTATACACCAAATCAATTTCATTCCTTTAATTTCACTTTTTTTCCCAGCAGGTATAGTCTCTGATTCTGAAGAAATTCATGGAAATTGAGTAAGTAAGTACTAACATTATATCACCATTTCCAAAACTGCAATGTAGCCATTTATTTTTCTTTTTAAACTTAATATATGGTCTGAAAAACTTAGTTAAATATGCAGATATATACAGAATGAAGACAGTAGACAACTATAAGAGGAGGAGCTCATTTGTATTTAAATGATTTTGTAAAGAAGTAACAGAGCATGTATTTCTCCTCATTATAAAAAATTTCAATACCCCGAAAAATAGCTTTGTTACAAGAAATTAAGTTAAGTAATGAAAAACACAGTTTCATAATAGGTAAAGCAATTGTTTGGCTATCTGATATGTGTGAATATTTTTCTAAGAAGTAAATGCAACCCCTCAGACTAACAAGAAAGGATCTGATCAAAGCCTTATCATCTGCACAATATTCTGTGCTATCATTTTCTCTTCAAGAAACTATCAAAGTAATGTTAAATGAGCATATTTTTAAAGGCAGACTTCAAAACCATTATACATGTTATCATTATTTATTTGTAAATATGCCTTCAAAATGGTATGATTCTTTTGCACTGAAACTGAGAAAGGAAAACTTCCTTAAAGAAACTTTAAAAAACAATTTTACATAAATCAGTAAGTTCTTTAGCTAGAAGATTAGACAAATTATAGAACTTTGAAGTTTAAGAAGTTTAAAATCTAATGTTAAAGAGAATGAATGTCATATCATATATCTACATAGCTAATGAAATTTGTTAACATTTTCAATCTTCACCCTGATGCAATCACAAAGAAAACCCTAAGATACATTTAGGTCATTGTATTGCAGAAACTTCCCTAGGGCTTCCCTCATAGCTCAGTCGGTAAAGAGTCTGCCTGCAATGCAAGAGTCCTGGGTTTGATTCCTAGGTGAGGAAGATCCTTTGGAGAAGGAAATGGCAATCCACTCCAGTATTCTTGCCTGGAGAATTCCATGGACAGAGGACCCTGGCAGGATACTGTCTATGCGGTCACAAGAGTTGGACATGACTGAGCGACTAAATGCATACACTGAGGAAACCAAGTCATAGAAATATAAAGCAATTAGGTTAATTGTAACTTTTTTTTAATGACTTTCTTGAATTTGTTACAAAACTGATTCTATATTATGTTTTTTTGACTATGAGGCATGTGGGATCTTCGCAACTCAGCCAGGAATCGAACCTTCACTCCCTGCATCAAAAGATGAAGTCATAACTCCTGGAAAGCCAAGGAAGCCCTAGTTAATAACATCTTAAAAGGAAGAATCATAACTCATTTTTTAGAATGCTAATATAGTTTAAATAATATTGCTGAAAGATTAAAGTTTCAAATGTCAAGTGATAAAAGCTAGCTTTAAAATATATACCATTTTAATTCACTTTCCAAAAAAGTTAGTTCATTTTCCACTCATACTCATTTTACACATACACCTCAACAAATTTCATGCTTTTGCTATATTGGCAATTGGTAATATGTGTAGGAAATTATTTCATTGTGAGAGAGCATCCTCTTTTTTCCCAAAGCCTTATCAGCTAGAAAAATTCCACAACTTTGAGCATAACTGCCTTTATAAGGGACAAATAAACATACAATACAGCATTAGGATACCAAAAAAGGAACAACATTGGTCTGGAAGTGCTTGCCATTAATCACAGGTATAGAACAAAATTAATTACTGTAATTGCAATTATGATAGGAAAAAACAAGTGACCCTTTAATTAGATGCTCAAGTTATTGGTGAAGCTCAAGAGTTATAAAAAAGGATACTCTTCAAATTTATTTTTAATATGAATTTATTTATTTTAATTGGAGGTTAATTGCTTTACAATATTGTATTAGTTTTGTCATACATCAACAAGAATCTGCCACAGGTATACATGTGTTCCCCATCCTGAACCCCCCTCCCTCCTTCCTTTCCCTACCATCCCTCTGGGTCATCCCAGTGCACCAGCCCCAAGCATCCAGTTTCATGCATAGAAACTGGACTGACGATTCATTTCATATATGATATTATACATGTTTCAATGCCATTCTCCCAAATGATCACACCCTCTCCCTCTCCCACAGAGTCCAAAAGACTGTTCTATACATCTTTGTCTCTTTTGCTGTCTCGCATACAGGGTTATAGCTACCATCTTTCTAAATTCTATAATACTTATGATCTTATTAAATTATTCAAGAATGTGCACCATCCATAAAAGTACTATCAATAAGAAAGTGAATCTTGAATAGTCAAGTAAGATTAAAAATCAAAGGAAGCCAGAAGGAAATTAAAAGATAATGCATTAGACCTTGATATAATAAAATTCTGTTTTGAGATAATGATTTTGATAGCATAGCATTGCATTATTTTCTATTGGTACTATAGAAGAACTTTTATAAATGCATGCTGTGTGGCACTTAGTCATTCATTCATGTCTGACTCTCCGTGATTCCATGGACTGTAGCCCACCAGGCTCCTCTGTCCATGAGGATTCCCCAGGCAATAATGCTGGAGTGGTATACCATGCCTCCTCCAGGGGATCTTCCCAACCCAGAGATAAATCCAGGTGCCCAACATTGCGGACAGATTCTTTACCATCTGAGTCACCAATGAAGCTCAAGGATATGGGATTAGGTAGTATATCCCTTCCCCAGGTAATCTTCCCAACCCAGAAATCGAACAAGGGTCTCCCTTATTGCAGGCGGAATCTTTACCAGCTAAACCAGGGAAGCACTAAAAGACACATATTTAATATATATATTATTGATTTCAGTTTTAAACTGAACTCCCCAAGGATTCCTGGATATTTAGTATTTATAAGAACTACTTGAAAAATAAAAGCCATATGATTATCTCAATAGATGCAGAGAAAGCCTTTGAAAAAATTCAATATCCATTCATGATTTAAAAAAAAAAAAACTCTACAGAAAGCAGGAATAGAAGGAACATACCTCAACATAATAAAAGCTATATATGACAAATGCACAGCAAATATTATCCTCAATGATGAAAAATTGAAAGCATTTCCCCTAAAGGCAGGAACAAGACCAGGGTGTCCACTTTCACCACTATTAATCAACATAGTTTGGGAAGTTTTGGCCACAGCAATCAGAGCAGAAAAAGAAATAAAGGAATCCAAATTGGAAAAGAAAAAGTAAAACTCTCACTGTTTGAAGATGACGTGATCCTCTACATAGAAACCCTAAAGACCCCACCAGAAAATTACTAGAACTAATCAATGAATATAGTAAAGTTGCAGGATATAAAATCAGCACACAGAAATCAATCCTTTGCATTCCTATACACTAATAATGAGAAAATAGAAAGATAAATTAAACAATTCCATTCACCATTGCAACAAAAAGAATGAAATACTAGGAATATATCTACCTAAATAAATTTAAAGACCTATATAGAAAACTATAAAACACTGGTGAAAGAAATCAAAGAGGACACTAATAGATGGAGAAATATACCATGTTCATGGATTGGAAGAATCAATATAGTGAAAATGAGTATACTACCCAAAGCAATCTATAGATTCAATGCAGTTCCTATCAAGCTACCAATGGTATTTTTCACAGAGCTAGAACAAATAATTTCACAATTTGTATGGAAATAGAAAAAAAACCTTGAATAGCCAAAGCAATCTTGAGAGAAGAATGGAACTGGAGGAATCAACCTGCCTGACTTCAGGCTCTACTACAAAGCCACAGCCATCAAGACAGTGTGGTACTGGCACAAAGACAGAAATATAGATCAATGGAACAAAATAGAAAGCCCAGAGATAAATCCACACATCTATAGACACCTTATCTTTGACAAAGAAGGCAAGAATATACAAGGGAGAAAGGACAATCTGTTTAACAAGTGGTGTTGGGAAAACTGGTCAACCACTTGTAAAAGAATGAAACTAGAACACTTTCTAACACCATACACAAAAATAAATTCAAAATGGATTAAAGATCTAAATGTAAGACCAGAAACCATAGAACTCTTAGAGGAGAACATAGGCAAAACACTCTCCGACATAAATCACAGCAGGATCCTCTATGACCCACCTCCCAGAATATTGGAAATAAAAACAAAAATAAACAAATGGGACCTAATTAAATTAAAAGCTTTTGCACAACAAAGGAAACTATAAGCAAGGTGAAAAGACAGCCTTCAGAATGGGAGAAAATAATAGCAAATGAAGCAATTGACAAAAAAAAAAAAATCTCAAAAATATACAAGCAACTCCTTCAGCTCAATACCAGAAAAGTAAACGACCCAATCAGAAAAAGGGCCAAAGAACTAAACAGACATTTCTCCAAAGAAGACATACAGATGGCTAACAAACACATGAAAAGATGCTCAGCATCACTCATTATCAGAGAAATGCAAATCAAAACCTCAATGAGGTATCATTTCACTCCAGTCAGAATGACTGCAATCCAAAAGTCTATAAGCAATAAATGCTGGAGAGGTTGTGGAGAAAAGGGAACCCTCTTACACTGTTGGTGGGAATGCAAACTAGTAAAGCCACTATGGAGAACAGTGTGGAGATTCCTTAAAAAACTGGAAATAGAACTGCGTTATGACCCAGCAACCCCACTGCTGGGCATACACACTGAAGAAACCGGAATTGAAAGAGACACATGTACCCCAATGTTCATCGCAGCACTGTTTATAATAGCCAGGGCATGGAAGGAACCTAGATGTCCATCAGCAGATGAATGGATAAGAAAGCTGTGGTACATATATACAGTGGAGTATTACTCAGCCATTAAGAAGAATACATTTGAATCAGTTCTAATGAGGTGGATGAAACTGGAGCCTATTATACAGAGTGAAGTAAGCCAGAAAGAAAAACACCAATACAGTATACTAATGCATATTTATGGAATTTAGAAAGATGGTGATGATAACCCTGTATGTGAGACAGCAAAAGAGACACAGATGTATAGAACAGTTTTTTGCACTCTGTGGGAGAGGGAGAGGGTGGGATGATTTGGGGGAATGACATGGAAACATGTATAATATAATGTAAGAAATGAATCGCCAGTCCAGGTTCGATGCAGGATGCGTGAGGCTGGTGCACTGAGTTGACCTGGAGGGATGGTACGGGGAAAAGGTGGGAGGGGTGTTCAGCATGGGGAACATGTGTACACCCATGGTGGATTCATGTTGATGTGTGGCAGAACCAACACAACATTACAAAGTAATTAGCCTCAAATTAAAATAAATAAATTTAAATTAAAATAATATTAAAGAACTACCTGATGAAATAGTTACAAGTGCACATCTTTATTCCTAAGTTCAGAGATACCTAATTAGTTCCCATCATGTAGACATAGGAATCTGCATTTCAATGAACACACAGGGGGTTTTGATGCAGGTGGCCCATCCACTGAAATTAGAGATTCTGCTAATATAACTAACATGTAATTAGCATTACTGAATACAATGAAAATATAAATTTTGATTATATGAAATATTGAAATAACTAACAAAACATGAGAGATTAATAAGTGCATGTGTAAGGAAAAATAAATAATGTCCTTATTTTCAGTGCAAAGAGTGATCAAAATCATTGAAGGAGATGAATTAAATAGGCATAATAATGTTATTTGGGCTTTCTTAGCAGCTTAGACAGTAAAAAAAAAATAATAATAATAATAATAAAATAAAACTGCCTGTAATGCAGGAGATAAAGGTTTGATCCCTAGGTTGGTAGGACCCTTTGAAGAAGAAATTGGCAACCCACTCCAATATTCTTGCCAGGAGAACTCCTTGGACAGAGGAGCCTGGTGGGGTACAGTCTATGTTGTCACAAAGAGTTTGACATGACTAAGTGACTTTGAGAGAGGGGCAGGCATGTTATTTACAGTTATATTATTTAATTTATGTTTAGTTAATGGCAACCCACTCCAGTGTTCTTGCCTGGAGAATCCCAGGAACGGGGGAGTCTGATGGGCTGTCGTCTCTGGGGTCACACAGAGTCGGACACGACTGAAGCGACTTAGCAGCAGCATTACCAAAATAATCAAAACACTATTTAGTTTTGGAGAAGGTGGAAATGGGTGATGATAGAGTAATAAAACATTTATTTTATAATTTTTGTAGTTTTTTTCCAAGTGAGTATGTACTACTGGAAAAGGTTAGTTTTCATTCCAATCCGAAAGAAAGGCAATACCAAGATTGTTCAAACTACCACACAATTGCACTCATATCACATGCTAGCAAAGTAATGCTCAAAATTCTCCAAGTCAGGTTTCAACAATATTTGAACTGTGAACTTCCAGATATTCAAGCTGGTTTTAGAAAAGGCAGAGGAACAAGAGATCAAACTGACAACATCTGATGGATCTTCAAAAAAAGCAAGGGAATTCAAGAAAAGCATCTATTTCTGCTTTATTGATTATGCCAAAGCCTTTAACTGTGGATCACAATAAACTGTGGAAAATTCTGAAAGAGATGGGAATCCCAGACCACCTGACATGCCTCTTGAGAAATTTGTATGCATGTCAGGAAGCAAAAGTTAGAACTGGACATGGAACAACATGGTTCCAAATAGGAAAAGGAGGACGTTGAGGCTATATATTGTCACCCTGCCTTTTTAACTTATAGGTAGAGTACATCATGAGAAACCCTGGTCTGGATGATGCACAAGCTGCAATCAAGATTGTCAGAAATATCAATAACCTCAAATACACAGATGACACCACCCTTATGGCAGAAAGTGAAGAGGAGCTAAGTAGCCGCTTGATGAAAGTGAAAGTGGAGAGTGAAAAAGTTGGCTTAAAGCTCAACATTCAGAAAATGAAGATCATGGCATCTGGTCCTATCATTTCATGGCGAATAGATGGAGAAACGCTGGAAATAGTGAGAGATTTTATTTTATTGGGCTCCAAAATCACTGTAGATGGTGACTGCAGTCATGGAATTAAAAGATGCTTACTCTTTGGAAGGAAAATTATGACCAACCTAGACAGCATGTTAGAAAGCAGAGACATTACTTTGCCAACAAAGGTTCATTATAGTCAAAGCTATGGCTTTCCCAGTATTTATGTATGGATGTGAGAGTTGGACTATAAAGAAAGCTGAGTGCTGAGGAATTGATGCTTTTGAACTGTGATATTGGAGAAGACTCTTGAGAACCCCTTGGACTGCTAGGAGATCCACCCAGTCCATCCTAAAGGAATTCAGTCCTGAATATTCATGGAAGGACTGATGTTGAAGCTGAAACCCAAATACTTTGGCCACCTGATGCGAAGAGCTGACTCATTGGAAAAGACCCTGATGCTGGGAAAGATTGAAGGCAGGAGGAGACGGGGATGACAGAGGATGAGATGATTGGATGGCATCACTGACTCAATAGACATGAGTTTGTGTAAACTCTGTGAGTTGGTGATGGACAGGGAGGCCTGGCGTGCTGTGGTCCATATGATTGCAAAGAGTAGGACACAACTGAAGAACTGAAATAAGAACCAAGATAGGAAGTATTTGCAATCGATTGCCATATCCAACCTTTTCCACCTAATGAGCTTGAATCACAGCAATATGTTCATTTTTCCAATAGTCCCTGCTCTTCTTTCAGTGAGGTTAGAAGGACTGGTGAGGATAATCTCGCTTTGAGGAGTTCTTTGAGAACTTGCTCTACTCAGGACATCTATACCTGGATGCTCCAATAAACATTTTGTGTTGCTTTTACTTATTGCCTGTATCATTGTGTTAGAACATTATGCTTTATTTGGCATAGCTTCCTTTTAAAGCACAAATTCATGTGAAATTTAGAATTGTCTCATTTATAAGAATAAATTTAATTCTGATATTAAAAAAAAAAAACCTCCATGGCATTTGTAAAATACATAACTATATCAGCTCTATATGCAGGTAGAGTTTCAAAAATTCTAGAATGTTTTGTGGCCCCTGTTTGAAACAAATGCATTTTGTTATATATAATTTAGATTAACTTATGGCTTCATTTTAGGTCCATCTCTTATTTTTCTACCTTTACTTTCCCCTACTTTTCATCTGTTTGTTGCTGTTGAAGGGGAAAATAGTGTTTATTTTGGCATTGGATCTTTTTAGAGCAAGTATTGTCTCTGCCCCTTCTAAATTATAGGACTGTGGAAAAGATACATGATCTATTGATGTAAAACATTGATCTCTTCATCTTTACAAATGAATTGTTATCAGTATCCAGCTCATAAGTTTTTTTTAGAAGACTAAATAAAATAATGTTAGTATAGCAAATAACATATGGCCTGGCATGTAGCAGTTATTAACCATTATTGCTGTGTTAACATTCTTTAAACCTTTTCTAGACAAGAAATCAGTTTGCATGAAATGGTACCTCATTGTGGTTTTGATTTGCATTTCTCTGATAATGAGTGATGTTGAGCATCTTTTCATGTGTTTATTAGCCATCTGTATGTCTTCTTTGGAGAAATGTCTGTTTAGCTCTTTGACCTATTTTTTGACTGGGTCGTTTATTTTTCTAGAATTGAGCTGCAGGAGTTGCTTGTATATTTTTGAGATTAGTTGTTTGTCAGTTGCTTCATTTGCTATTATTTTCTCCCATTCCGAAGGCTGTCTCTTCACCTTGCTTATAGTTTCCTTCGTTGTGCAGAAGCTTTTAATTTAATTAGGCCCCATTTGTTTATTTTTGTTTTTATTTCCAATATTCTGGGAGGTGGGTCATAGAGGATCCTGCTGTGATTTATGTCGGAGAGTGTTTTGCCTATGTTCTCCTCTAAGAGTTTTGTAGTTTCTGGTCTTACGTTTAGATCTTTAATCCATTTTTAGTTTCGATGCATAATACTGGATGCTTGGGGCTGGTTCACTGGGATGACCCAAAGGAATGGTACGGGGAGGGAGGAGGGAGGGGGGTTCAGGATGGGGAACACGTGTATACCTGTGGTGGATTCATGTTGATGTATGGCAAAGCCAATACAATATTGTAAAGTAATTAACCTCCAATTAAAATAAATAAATTTATGCTTATTTATGTACATGCATATATATGCATATTTTACATACATAATATTCACATATATGCATATATAATCATATATGTGTATACTATTTGAATCACAGACATTTTGACCATAGCATGTAAATAGTCTCTTTACATCTTTATTTTCTACTTTATTATAAATTCAACCTATCTGGTTTTAAAAGAGAACCCAATACCTTGGCATCCAGCTGAGAACATACATTCAGAATAATGCTTCCAGCTTGCTATTAATGCCTGTCTATAAATGCAATCTGATGCAACTATAAAAAGTGCTTTGTAGAGAAATATAGGAAAAAGAACAAATAATGGAAAATATAAGTATATTCTAATAAGTTTCTAAAAAAAAAGGAAATGTATGCATAAAATACTATTAAACTGAAGGCTGGTACATGATATGTGAAAATGTATCCTATGTTTTCATCCAAACAGCATTCTATTCTTAGAAATTCCTTTTACATGAAGTGTCTCCTTTCCCACACAGTTCAGTGAAATCACCTTTCTTTTGTGGAAATAAAACACACTGTCTTAGAAAGCACATTTATAATATCATTTATTTTAACTAGTTGCTATTCAAATGAAAATGAAAGTATCCATAAAGTAAACTCCCCCTTTCTGTCTTATCACTTTCTTTTACATTTTATTTTTCTTCCTTGCTGCTTTATTTTCCTTCCCCTCTTCTCAGCTTCATGCATTTTCTAAAGCTCACTAGGGGAATATATGTGTGCACAGCTGTCTTTTAAACTATGCTCTATGTTTTTTTTTTTTTTTTTTTCCTTCATAACTACTTCTTTAGTCTTTGGAGAAAAAGGCAAATAGGCAGAAGGAAGAAAGGCCAAGTTTATTTCCAATGTTATTTCCAGTCCTGAAATATTTTCAGTTTATGAATTGCAGACTTTGATAAAAATTTATGCTTTCATTATTAGAAAGAAAAGGAATAAGCAAATTACTTCATTTGCAAGTATATGTTCAACAATCAGGGTCTCAAATAACCGGGTTGCTTTGGATTTCCTGCTTATCTGTCTACCACATACCTCATAGAAGTTATTGCACTCTGTGTGATAGAGAAAGGGAATCCATTAGCCAGCAAAGAGACAGGGTGATTAGAAAGCATCAGCTGAATGGTATCTATCATGTATCTCTAATTTCTACAGTCTCCTTCCTAATGCCATCAAGTCAATGGCAAAAGTCCTTGATGATAATTTATATTGTCTAGCCCTGAATTTTTTTGAGAGAAATCTGGCACCAAAGAACTGCTTGCAGACAAATAGCCAAGAGATCAAATGTGTGTGTGTGTTTTTTCCCCCCTTTGATGCTGTTTGTTGGCAACTATGGTTTAAAACTTTAACAAATGAAAAAAGCATCATTCTAAAATTGTTCTTGAAGGTATTTTCCTTCTGAGAGCATATGAAAATGACTTATATTAAAATTAAGAAAAAGACATAATTATGAACACTGGCAGGAGAGAATTGGATTCTTTTTACATTGGTTATTTATATTTTTCCATATATTTCCAGATATAGAACTCCAATTCTAAACAAAATTGTGCATTGTTTAATGATTTGTTTCATAGTCAATGAAAATATAATTTCTGTAACAACGTAAGGAAATGATACCTAAGCAAGAAATTTATGTAGTCTGTTTGTCACTTGAATTTATTTTCATTTAGCATATACTCTACAGCTACTCCTGCAGAATACTTAAATACCTTCTTCAAATAAGGAACTTAGTTAAATTTCAAAAACTTACTTTAATAGTCTTTAATTCAACCTCCACTGATATCCCAGAATGAAACCCACATATTAACTTAGATATAAAGAGTTTTAACAGTAAAATAATATGTGCAGCAATAATATTCAACCTGTTCCAAAATCAGTTATCTAAGGACCAACCCTCTTTTGGAGCTATATTTTGATAGGTGTGAAAAGAGTGAAGACATACTGACAGCTCTATATTTTACCTTAATAGTAAAATATTACAGCAGGAAACAAAAACTAAAGTTTTATTGAAGAATATTATCTAACTCAGTATATTTCAATCAATTATAATGTGACTATTAATATGTGACACAGTGACATGACATAAAGTATTTAAAAATATTTATTATTCTCATTACATTTGTTAAAGCCACTACTGATTATAAAGCATACGAAGACAAAGATTCTGTCCAACATATTCTCCCTGGGTCTCCAATATCTAGCAACAAATTTATGTATTTTATTATCAGATAAAACATACGAAGACCAGATAAATGTTTCTTTGGGGCACACTTACACTAAAATATTATCTGCAGTTTATCTCAAAATTAAATTTCACTTGCTTTTTCTATTCTATTTCCAAAATTGTTTCTATGTGCCAAGTAAATAGATAAATATATTTAACAAATAAAATGTAATAAAAATTTCTAAAGTTCAGGAAGATTGTATTAAAGAAAGAGGTACATATAGTTCATTCTCATAAGACTTCCACTTATTGCAATTATATGCATGAAGTGATTTGTGTCTATAAAAATAAGCATTAAGCTCTAAACTTCAAATGAACACATTTCTGCAAGGCACACATGTAGTGTTTCCAGTCTATTATCTAAAAAAAAATTCCACAATGTTACTAAGTGGTTGGGTTGATTCTTGTTTTTAAAAGTGCTATGAATAAAAGAAGAGGAACTGAGTTTCAAGAGGGGAAAGACACATCAATATTTCCCACCTGATTTTATGTTTAGCTTCTTTCTTCAGTTCAGTCAGTCAGTTCAGTCGCTCAGTCGTGTCCGACTCTTTGCGCCCCATGGATAGCAGCATGCCAAGCCTCTGTCCATCACCAACTCCTGGAGTTCACTCAGACTCACGTCCATCGAGTCAGTGATGCCATCCAGCCATCTCATCCTTGGTCGTCCCCTTCTCCTCCTGCCCCCAATCCCTCCCAGCATCAGAGTCTTTTCCAATGAGTCAACTTTTCTCATGAGGTGGTCAAAGTACTGGAGTGTCAGCTTTAGCATTATTCCTTCCAAAGAAATCCCAGGGTTGATCTCCTTCAGAATGGACTGGTTGGATCTCCTTGCAGTCCAAGAGACTCTCAAGAGTCTTCTCCAACACCACAGTTCAAAAGCATCAATTCTTCAGTGCTCAGCCTTCTTCACAGTCCAACTCTCACATCCATACATGACCACTGGAAAAACCATAGCCTTGACTAGACGGACCTTAGTCATCAAAGTAATGTCTCTGCTTTTGAATATGCTATCTAGGTTGGTCATAACTTTTCTTCCAAGGTGTAAGTGTCTTTTAATTTCATGGCTGCAATCACCATCTGCAGTGATTTTGGAGCCCCAAAAATAAAGTCTGACGCTGTTTCCACTGTTTCCCCATCTATTTCCCATGAAGTGATGGGACCAGATGCCATGATCTCCGTTTTCTGAATGTTGAGCTTTAAGCCAACTTTTTCACTCTCCTCTGTCACTTTCATCAAGAGGCTGTTTATTTCCTCTTCACTTTCTGCCATAAGGGTGGTGTCATCTGCATATCTGAGGTTATTGATATTTCTCCCAGCAATCTTGATTCCAGCTTGTGTTTCTTCCAGTCCAGCGTTTCTCATGAGGAACTCTGCATATATGTTAAATAAGCAGGGCGACAATATACAGCCTTGATGTACTCCTTTTCCTATTTGGAACCAGTCCGTTGTTCCATGTCCAGTTTTAACTGTTGCTTCCTGGCCTGCATACAGATTTCTCAAGAGGCAAGTCAGGTGGTCTAGTATTTCCATCTCTTTCAGAATTTTCCACAGTTTATTGTGATCCACACAGTCAAAGGCTTTGGCATAGTCAATAAAGCAGAAATAGATGCTTCTTTCTTAGTTAATTGAATATCTGAATTTAAATCTGTTTGTTATTTCTGTAGCTTTCATTCATAATGAAAGCTTTCTTTGTGGGTTGGGAAATTTTTCACTATAGGCATTTCTTTCACTTCAGTTCATTTCAGTTCAGTCACTCAGTCATGTCCGATTCTTTGCCACTCCATGAACCGCAGCACGCCAGGCCTCCAGGCCCATAACCAACTCCCAGAGTCCACCCAAAGCCATGTGCATTGTGTTGGTGATGCCATCCAATCATCTCATCCTTTGTTGTTCCCTTCTCCTTCTGCCCTCAATCTTTTCCAGCAAAGGGGTCTTTTCAAGCGAGTCAGCTCTCTGCATCAGGTCGGCAAAGTATTGGAGTTTCACCTTCAACATTAGTCCCTCCAGTGAACACCCAGGACTGATCTCCTTTAGGATGGACTGGTTGGATATCCTTGCAGTCCAAGGGACTCTCAAGAGTCTGCCCCAACACCACAGTTCAAAAGCATCAATTCTTCGGCACTCAGCTTTCTTTATGTTCAACTCTCACATCCATACATGACCACTGGAAAAATCTTGGCCTTGTACTAGATGGATTTTTGTTAACAGTAATATCACTGCTTTTTAATATGCTGTGTAGTTTGTTCATAACTTTCCTTCCAAGGAGCAAGCGTCTTTTAATTTCATGGCTGCAGTCACCATGTGCAGTGATTTTGGAGTCCAGAAAAATAAAGTCAGCCACTGTTTCCCCATCTATTTCTCATAAAGTGATGGGACCAGACGCCATGATCTGAGTTTTCTGAAAGTTGAGCTTTAAACCAACTTTTTTCACTCTCCTCTTTTAAGAGAAGACTCTAATTCTTCTCACTTTCTGCAATAAGGGTGGTGTCATCTACATATCTAAGGTTGTTGATATTTCTCCCAGCAATCTTGATTCCAGCTTTTGCTTCTTCCAGCCTAGCATTTCTCATGATGTATTTTGCATATAAGATAAATAAGCAGAGTGACAATATACAGCCTTGATGTACTCCTTGTCGTATTTGGAACCAGTCTGTTGTTCCATGTCCAGTTCTAACTGTTGCTTCCTGACCTGTATACAAGTTTCTCAAGAAGCATGTCAGGTGGTCTGGTATTCCCATCTCTTTCAGAATTTTCCACAGTTTATTGTGATCCACAGAGTCAAAGGTTTTGGCATAGTCAATAAAGCAGAAATAGATGTTTTTCTGGAACTCTCTTGCTTTGCTTTTTCGATGATCCATCAGATGTTGGAAATTTGATCTCTGGTTCCTCTGCCTTTTCTAAAACCAGCTTGAACATCTGGAAGTTCACAATTCATATATTGGTGAAGCCTGGCTTGTAGAATTTTGAGCATTACTTTACTGGCTTGTGAGATGAGTGCAATTATGCAGTAGTTCGAGCATTCTTTGGCATTGCCTTTGCAACTGGAATGAAAACTGACATTTTCCAGTCCTGTGGTCATTGCTCAGAGAAGGCAATGGCACCCCACTCCAGTACTCTTGCCTGGAAAATCCCATGGATGGAGGAGCCTGGTGGGCTGCAGTCCATGGGGTCGCTAATAGTCGGACACTACTGAGCGACTTCTCTTTCACTTTTCACTTTAATGCATTGGAGAAGGAAATGGCAACCCACTCCAGTGTTCCTGCCTCAAGAATCCCAGGGATGGGGGAGCCTGGTGGGCTGCCGTCTATGGGGTCGCACAGAGTCAGACACGACTGAAGTGACTTAGCAGCAGCAGCAGTGGTCATTGCTGAGTTTTCCAAATTTGCTGACATATTGAGCACAGCACTTTCACAGCATCATCTTTTAGGACTTAAAATAGCTCAACTGGAATTCCATCACCTCCACTAGCTTTGCTGATAGTGATGCTTCCTAAGGCCCATCTGACTTCACATTCCAGGATGTCCAGCTCTGGACGAGTATGAGTGATCAAACCTGTGTGATTATCTGTGTCATTAAGATCCTTTTGGTATATTCTTCTGTGTATTTTTGCCACCTCTTCTTAATATCTTCTGCTTCTGTTAAAGTGAAAAGTGAAAGTGAAGTCACTCTGTCATGTCCGACTCTTTGCGACCCCGTGGACTATAGCCCACCAGGCTCCTCCATCCATGGGATTCTCCAGGCAAGAATACTGGCGTGGATTGCCATTTCCTTCTCCAGGGTATCTTCCCAACCCAGGGATTGAACCCAGGTCTCCTGCATTGCAGGCAGATGCTTTAACCTCTGAGCCACCAGGGAAGCCTCTGCTTTTGTTAGGCCCATACCATTTCTATCCTTTATTGAGCCCATCTTTGCATGAAATATTCCCTTGGTATCTCTAATTTTTTTGAAGAGATCTCTAGTCTTTCCCATTCTATTGTTATCCTCTATTTCTTTACGTTGATCACTGAGGAAGGCTTTATTATCTCTCCTTGCTATTCTTTGGAACTCTGCATTCAGATGCTTATATCTTTCCTTTTCTCCTTTGTGTTGAACATAATCTGCAGTATCATGGGACTGTACTGAAATAGCTTTGCTCTTTATTGATAGAATTGCCTTGCTTTCTTCCAGGATGCTGGGCAGGATAATTAATCTGGGATTATGTTCCCCTCTTAAAAAAAGCACAAGCTGGAGTCAAGATTGCCAGGAGAAATATCAATAACCTCAGATATGCAGATGACACCACCCTATGGCAGAAAGTGAAGAGGAGCTCCAAAGCCTCTTGATGAAAGTGAAAGAGGGAGAGGGTGAGGTGATTTGGGAGAATGGCATTAAAACATGTATAATATCATGTAAGAATCGAATCACCAGTCTATGTCCGATGCAGCATACGGCACGCTTGGGGCTGGTACACGGGGATGACCCAGAAAGATGTTGTGGGGAGGGGGGTGGGAGGGGGGTTCATGTTGGGGAACGCATGTACACCCGTGGTGGATCCATGTCAATGTATGGCAAAACCAATACAGAATTGTAAAGTAAAATTAAAAAATTTTTTTTAATGTTAAAAATAAATAAAAAATAAGAAAAAAAGAAAAAAGAAAGTGAAAGAGGAGAGTGAAATAGTTGACTTAAAGCCCAACATACAAAAAACTAAGATCATGACATCCAGTCTCATCACTTCATGGCAAATAAATCTGAAACAATGGAAACAGTGAGATACTTTATTTTCTTGGGCTCCAAAATCACTGTAGGTGGTGACTGCAGTCATGGAATTAAAAGACGCTTACTCCTTGGAAGGAAAGTTATGACCAACCTAGACAGCATATTAAAAAGCAGAGATATTACTTTGCCAACAAGGTCTGTCTAGTCAAAGCTATGGTTTTTCCAGTATTCTTGTATGGATGTGACTGTTGGACTATAAAGAAAGTTGAGCGCAAAGAATTGATTCTTTTCAACAGTGGTTTGGAGAAGACTCGAGAGTCCTTTGGACAGCAAGAAGATCCAACCAGTCAATCCTAAAAGAAATAAGTCCTGAATATTCATTGGAAGGGTTGATCCTGAAGCTGAAACCCCAATATTTTGGCCACTTGGTGCGAAGAACTGACTCATTTGAAAAGATCCTGATGCTGGGAAAGATTGAAAGCAGGATGAGAAGGGGATGACCAAGGATGAGATGGTTGGATGACATCATCAAAACGATGGATATGGGTTTGAGTAGGCTCCGGGAATTGGTGATGGACAGGGAAGCCTGGGTACTGCAGTTCTTGGGATCACAAAGAGTTGGACAGGACTGAGCAACTGAACTGAACTGAAGAAAAAAAAAAAAAAAAAAAACAGGTCCTTGACTAAATGTGAGGATTTCCCATTCAAGTCCTCTAATTTTCTTGTGCCTCGAGGCTGAGTATCAAGATCATATGTTCACATTTGTAGCAAATACAACACAGATTTCTTAGTTTCCTTACCACTTGTGTGCTTAGTCACTCAATTGTGTCTGTCTCTTTGGGATTCTGTCGACTGTAGCCCACCAGGCTCCTCTGTCCAGGGGATTCTCCAGGCAAGAATACTGGAGTGGGTTGACATTACCTTCTCCAGGGAATCTTCCCAACCCTGGATCAAACCTTCATCTCCTGAATTGCAGGCAAATTCTTTACCAACTAAGCCACAAGGAAAGCCCTTTCTTACCACTTACATCTACCTAATCTGTTTTCATTTTCTCAATTTTTTTCAATGCTCTGTAAGTCCAGAAATGTATTAACAATATATTCCTTGATTATAGCAGAAGTTTTAGAAGCACTTGAGATCTTGTACATGATATTTGACCATCTACCAGTGTGAAATATTTCCCGAAATAAGGAACCCAGTTAATGAATTGTTTTATTTAAGTAAAATAATCAAGGTTTAATTTGAACTAGAGGCATTAACTACAACTTCTGAAACGAATTGGCTTTCACCACCTTTTTATCTTATAAAACTGCATCAAAATTATCGTTTTAAGGCTAAGCATTTCCTCAGAAACATTTCCCTGCTTTCAAAGAAAGGGAAACACCCTTATCTACATTTCATTGACCAGGATAAGATTTTTCTGTTTAAATTTTGTAAGGCATTTTATCTACAGCACACTTACGTAATTTGTTGCTTATGCATTGTCCCATAACCTCCACAAATTGCAAACTCATGGAAGCAAGCAGAGCCTCACTCACTTTTTTAATCTCCTGATCAAATATTTAAGACACATACTCAGTCTTTTAAAGAAAATATTGTAGCAAAAAATCCATAACTTAAAGTTTATCTTCTTAATTGGTTTTAAGTACAGAGCTAATTTGTGCTAAGTATAGTTACACTGTTGTGAAACAGATCACTCAAATATATATATTTTTTCATTTTGCCAATCTGAAACACTATACACATTAAACAACCTATTTATCCCTGAAAGATTCAAGTCTATAAGTCATCACTATGTTTAGGAGCTGTTAACTAAAAGCTTGAGCCAAGGAGTCCCATATCTGCCAAGTTGTAGAGTTGTATTTTGACTTCTTTTTTATAAGATTTTTTGAGATACTAATGTTTATGCCAATTTATGGAGAAGGAATCAGATGGCACATATTATTAATTGTTGCTTTTTTTTATCCAGGAGTGCTTATTTTTTTTTTCCCCCTGTAGTTTAATTATTACATGACTATTAGGGCAAAAAGAGGAAATATTTGCCTTGGAGAAGTAAAGGTATAATATACTCAGATTAACGAGTCTCTCCTATCCATTCTATGACTTAACAATTTGTAGAGAAAATCTTGTGATTATCCTCTTGATAGTGTAAGAAAAAAGAATCATGTTTTTCTGAAAATACAAACAAGCTCATTCTCCTAAAATGTATCCAAAGCCTTGATATATCATGACTTTATATAAATTAGAACTCTTGTGAGTTCTCCAGAAGTCAGTGATGTTAAATCATTTTAAACTGTTTGTAGGATGGCAGTCATGAAAACAATTTAGCAAAATTGAATGTTAGAGGCCATGAATTCTTCTAGTACTAATGCATTTACAACAGATAATTTTTTTCTTTCCCTTTTCTATTTTCCATGTTATTTTTCTTCCTTTTTTTCTCTTCATTTTACCACTCTTTTTCTCAGCTTCTATTTTATATGTTTTTCAGAATTGTGTAGAGGGAAAAAAAAAAAAAAACTAAAATTTTATGGTAAAGTCAACCCCTTGAAAACTGAAGAAACTTTCACCATCTGAATGGCAATATTTTTAAATTAAATTTTATGTTTTAAAAGTTTACATATTGCTTTCAAAATTTTCCTAGGAATTTAGAGAGAAAGAATCCTTTGAGAGGCAAGACAATATGATGGGCTCAACTGTAACAGATTCGACTCCTCACTAATTCCTCCTGAAACATTAGGAAATGTTCAGCTGTGGAAGATAGTCCAAGTATTCCTGGACACTTCGGATCACTGAAGACCCCTCTGCTTCCAAGTAGCTTCCAGATTTATGGGAAGTTACGGGAAAATAGAGAAACCAATGAAGTATATTCAAGTTACTGAAAAAATACACAAACTACTATAGTCCAAAAGAAGATGAAATGTAATGTGAGTTGGAGGTAGAAGATAAGAGGGAAATATATTTAAGATTGAGCTGTGAAAAAAAAAATACAGTATTTATAGGTGAATGCTTAAGCATAGAAATTTGTAGGTGGAATTGCATGAGGAAAAAAAAAAGTTTTAAAGAAAGTTTCCGGATAAATGAAATTAGAATTATTTAAACAATATAGTATGCATTTAGTTGAATATTTAACTTATCATCACCCTTTTTGTGTGTAGACTAAATTTTATTAGCATGTATCTCAGAGGTTTTTATAAGTGAGGTAATAAATGGAAGGCACTTGGGAAAATACATGGAACTTAGTGATTGCTTAAAATATTAGTACAATTATAAAGAAAAATAAGAAACAATATAAATATGAAAATTACTTAAAGTAGTTGATTTTTACTTGACCCTTGTTACCTAATGAAAGAATTATAAGAGAAAGTACTTGTAAGATAATAATCTCATTTGAACATTTCAAGGACAAGATAATTATCTGTGTTTATTTGATTTCTACTTCTACTTAATTTTGTTTTATTATTTGTTAATGTATTTTATTTTAAAAATTCTGTGTATTTCAGTAATCTTTAAATATTAAAAATAAAACTAGCCTCTTACCATAGTTAATATGACTATGTACATCCTTTGTATAGTAAAATCACTGCATTTTTATTAAATGCCAAAATTGTCCATTGAAATAGGGCTAATTGTGTGTTGTCAGACAAAACACTGGTTGTTATTGTGTATAGATAAGTTTTATCATTTATAAGAATAAGGCTAAATGCTTCATTCAAATCTTAATTTGCAGAGTATTGTAGGAATTCTCTTTATAGCTTAATTTCTTCTCCAGTGACCTTTTAAAATACATGTTGCTCAAAAGCAAATGCTCTCTTAAAGTTATACTTAATTTACGTTATGGTTATCTCTTTTATGCTTTATGTTAGAACCTATGATCATTTTTCCTCCTGACATTGTACATTAACTGTTGCCTACTTGCTGATTCTTAACTCATATATGTAGACTAAACAATTCTAAGCATACTTTTGGGAATATGGAAAATATCCAGGTGTTTTTTTTTTTTTTTCACTCTTACTCAATAAAGTATATAAAATTCCAAGTATATATGGCATTATCTTATGGACAATTTTGAATGTTATCCTATGTTTTTCTTTGCTGAGTTGGTATTTTAAATAAAAATTTAAAAATTTACCTGTTGTATATTAGAAAATTGGTCACTAGTCATGGATTGTTATGATACAGTACTATGCAACGCTTTCTTTGAGAAATTTGGTTCAAATGAATTCTGCTGCAGTATTTTGAGAAAATTCATCTTTCTGAGATAGTTTTTCTTTTGGCTGAAGAAATGAATGTGTTTCTTATTCCAGCTCCTCTGAGGAAATGAATGATTTGGTGAAAAGTCAGCCAGCTGTGTGTGGTGGGGGTGGCAATTTACAATTTGTGAGTTAAATTGGGTGCTCAAAAGACTTGTCTCAAAGGCAATGAAAGGGAAAGGAAAGTATCAGAAGATTCATCTTATCAGGTTTTATCATGTACACTATAGAAAAGGGGAAGAATTTGAGGATATCAGCTTGAAAAGATGAGGAATATGGCTAAGATAACAGTATATAACATTTCTATCATAACCGATCAGAAACCCCAGGATATACATCCTTGCATGTTTTCTTGTAAGCTGTGTCAATAAATATTTATTATCCCACCTCCCACAACTAACCAGTTAACATTCCCAGAGTTGACTTACCTAGGCTTAAAAACAACTTCTTTCTTTTTAAGCCTGAACCATTTTGCAAGTATAGAAAGGACACCTGGTCCTAATATCTTGATATTGTGGTCCTGATGCTCAGTGCTCATACATAGGAGAATTCCTTTGCTTCAGTTCAATTCAGTTCAGTCGCTCAGTCATGTACAACTCTTTGCGACCCCATGAATCACAGCACGCCTTCCTGTCCATCACCATCTCTTGGAGTTCACTCAGACTCACATCCATCGAGTCTGTGATGCCATCCAGCCATCTCATCCTCGGTCGTCCCCTTCTCCTCCTGCCCCCAATCCCTCCCAGCATCAGAGTCTTTTCCAGTGAGTCAACTCTTCACATAAGGTGGACAAAGTACTGGAGTTTCAGCTTCAGCATCATTCCTTCCAAAGAAATCCCAGGGTTGATCTCCTTTAGGATGGACTGGTTGGATCTCCTTGCAGTCCAAGGGACTCTCAAGAGTCTTCTCCAACACCACAGTTCAAAAGCATCAATTCTTCAGCACTCAGCTTTCTTCACAGTCCAACTCTCACATCCATACATGACTACTGGAAAAACCATAGCCTTGACTAGACGGACCTTAGTCAGCAAAGTAATGTCTCTGCTTTTGAATATGCTATGTAGGTTGGTCATAACTTTTCTTCCAAGGAGTAAGCATCTTTTAAATGTTAGTATATTTACTTAATAGGGCATTTAGTAAACAACGCTGAAGCATGTTTTCCTTATATATAAAATGGTAAATGCAATAATATCTGCCTCATGAGATTTCTAAAATAAATATACATAAAACACTCAGAACATTGATAACATAAATCTGACAAATGAATTTTCAGCTGTTGTTAACATATGTATCATTATCATTATTTGAATGAACAAGTTGGATCTCTTAGAAATACTCAAGGTGAAGGAGAAATCCACTTCAGTGAATACCTTCTCAGGAATGGACTTATTTTCATTTTAATGGATTTGCTCACATATTTCTTTTCCTTTTAGAAATTGTACTTTTTTTTTTTGTAGAAATCAATAGTCTACAACAAACAGATATCTCTAAAACACTACAGCTCACATATTCCTGCAAAGCTTAGCTGATCCTCCCAGCATTTATTATGTATCTGATTGAGTGGAGTAAGTAATCCTCCTGTTACATTTAAAAATAAAATAACAGCTTTGGTCTGATAATGTCACAAAAGATTTTATAGCACAAGAAAGGCATGAGCTGCTTTTGATGGAAACTGATATCACAGAATGGAAGAGAATTAGAAGTGATATTTCCCATGTCTTTGCTCATGGTCTACTAAGTAATGATTTTCTTATATCATCAGTTCAGTTCAGTCGCTCAGTCGTGTCCGACTCTTTGCAACCCCATGAATCACAGCACGTCAGGCCTCCCTGTTCATCACCAACTCCCGGAGTTCACTCAGACTCATGTCCATCGAGTACGTGATGCCATCCAGCCATCTCATCCTCGGTCATCCCCTTCTCCTCCTGCCCCCAATCCCTCCCAGCATCAGAGGAAGAGTTGATTCATCATGCAAAGAGTTGACTCATTCCTTTGCTTAATGAATCTGAATTTGGCCCCCAAAACTCCTCCTTCATGATCTACACAAAACTATACACGTTACTATATAAAAATTGATTTCTCCACTTTCCTGCTTCATTCTTCTGGGACTTCTACTCTATCATTCTATGTTTAGATGTACAAAAAAATGTGGCATCATGGTATATCACATCCCAATACCATGACATTTGTTCCTGTAATGTGAAAACCCACACTTTGTGCTGCTCTCTTATGCATTCCTCAAGATCCATCTAAGCATCTCCTGTACAGTGCAATCTTTCCTCAACTTACCAAATGAAGTTAGAAGATTAGTTATACCCTCTTATGTGACTACCCTAAATCCTATATCTTTTTAAATTTAAGCACAGACCATGCTCAGTTGAAGTTATTTGATTACTTGCTTGTTTGCCCTTCCTGAGTATTGATATCTCTATCACTATTAGAAAGCACATCATTAATAATCTAAAGTTCAATGAAATATGATGAGTCAGTGGAGATAAAAATGAAAGAAAAATAACGAAAACATAAGTTTATAAAAGAAGAATGGAGTGTTTATTCAATTACAAGCTTAATTAAGCACATATATTTGACTATGTGATAACAGCAACTATCTAGATTTACTGCAAAATAAAATACAGTTCCATTTAAAGAATAACCTAACATATGATGGAAGTAGATTCAAAGGAAAATACAAAATTTCATCAGTAGCAGTTGTGATCATTGTAGGATCAGCTCGTAATCCAGCCTATGGGTATTGAACTGGATTCTGAATCCTAGGGATGGAGAAAAGACTACAAACTTTGATTACTTTTTAAAAGTAACACTCATATTAGAGAGCTTATGGTATGAGAAGATAGTTCCTATTTTGACTTCTTTTTCATGACAGGCAAAACAATGTATCTGTTTGTGTATTTATTAATTTGTTTAGCTTTTATCTGTTAGTCATGAAACACAGAAAGAGAGCGTACTTGTCTTCTTTCTAGGCTTTTTCTGTCTTCAATGAAGGCTTGCTTTAAAGAAATATTGAAATTGTCCCTAAAGTTCTGTTGAAAGATACAGCTGACATACCAAGAACACACAGAAGGTCTCCTGGCAAAGCAGAAGTGTTTCCAAGTTAAAAAAATAATAATAATAATAGAGAACTAAAATCCCTGATTGGTATCTAAGAAGATCTTCATGCTGAGGAGTCTAGAGTTTATATTTGTTTTCATAAGACATTTGGAAAGAATTTCGATATTTATTACACATATACTATCAGAGTAGCATACATATTTAATTTATAAATTATCATGTGTGCATATTTGAGGTTTGATTTATCTATTTTATGAATGAGGGCATGTCAGTAAAAACTTTATGATGATGCTAATATGCAAAGTTATAGTCACTAGTGTATAAAGAATAGAGAGTGACTAGGAATATGGTAATCCAGTCCAGAAATATAATCAATTTCCTTATCTAGTTATAGTCAAAATATACAGTAATATAAATTTTATATATGATTGCATTTGCTTTATTGCATTAAATTTTATTTACTGCATTTTATTGCTCAACATTGATGTGTTTACCTGACAAAAAGCAAAACTGATATGCTTCTGGACCTTTATTTTCTGCTTTCCATGACTGATACATGATAAAGAATAAGTGCATAGTTGGCTCACTCTACTCATTTTGTGGGGGAGGGGAGGAGATGCAGCTGCTCAGCAAGATCACAAGATATCTCTATTCTTTCATATCATAGGTTGATGCAAACACCTACTTGTCTAACTGTGGGAATTAGGTAGAAAGCCCATAGGCTAATATAATTAAACTCTTAGAGAGCTGAAGGCTATTTCTGAGAAAATAGTAATTATGCTGCTCATCTAAACTGAGTAAAACTTCAGATAAGGAGAATAGCACAAGATTTTACTGATTTCTTCTTCAGCAGGAATCTGACCAAATTAGTCACACAAAAACAGTAAGAACATAAATTACTTCACATTGATTCTAAGAAAAGTAGTTAAAAGTGGTGTGAAAGGCTTTCAGTTCAGTTCAGTTCAGTTGCTCAGTCGTGTCCGACTCTGCGATCCCATGAATCGCAGCACGCCAGGCCTCCCTGTCCATCACCATCTCAAGGATTTCACTCAAACTCACGTCCATCGAGTCCGTGATGCCATCCAGCTATCTCATCCTCGATCGTCCCCTTCTCCTCCTGCCCTCAATCCCTCCCAGCATCAGAGTCTTTTCCAATGAGTCAACTCTTCTCATGAGGTGGCCAAAGTACTGGAGTTTCAGCTTTAGCATCATTTCTTCCAAAGAAATCCCAGGGTTGATCTCCTTCAGAATGGACTGGTTGGATCTCCTTGCAGTCCCAGGGACTCTCAAGAGTCTTCTCCAACACCACAGTTCAAAAGCATCAATTCTTCTGCGCTCAGCCTTCTTCAGAGTCCAACTTTCACATCCATACGTGACTACTGGAAAAACCATAGCCTTGACTAGATGGACCTTAGTCATTAAAGTAATGTCTCTGCTTTTCAATATGCTATCTAGGTTGGTCATCACTTTTTTTCCAAGGAGTAAGCGTCTTTTAATTTCATGGCTGCAGTCACCATCTGCAGTGATTCTGCAGCCCAAAAAAATAAAGTCTGACACTGTTTCCACTGTTTCCCTATCTATTTCCCATGAAGTGATGGGACCGGATGCCATGATCTTCATTTTATGAATGTTGAGCTTTAGGCCAACTTTTTCACTCTCCTCTTTCACTTTCATCAAGAGGCTTTTTAGCTCCTCTTCACTTTCTGCCATAAGGGTGGTGTCATCTGCATATCTGAGGTTATTGATATTTCTCCCGGCAATCTTGATTCCAGCTTGTGTCCTAATATATTGCTATCTGTATTAAATTTCTACTGCCATTGTAACAAATCTCCATAAAATTTAGCTGCTGAAAACAACACACATTTATTATGTTACAGATTAGGAAGTAAGAAGTTCTAAAATCAGTGATAGCAAAGGCTGATTCCTTTAGAACTATCTAGGGTAGAATGTTTATTTGCCCTTTCCAGCTTCTAGAAGTCATCAATATTCCTTCATTCATGGATTCTTCCTTCAAATTAGAAGCTGACAGTGTAGAGCTTTCAAAATTTTTCTCTCTCTCCCTGATTTCTTTTTCCACACATTTTTTTTTAAGTCTGACTCTGATCTTCTTCTTCCCTCTTTAAAAATTTTTATAGTTACACTGGATCCACCCAGATAATTGAGGAAAATATCTTTATTTTATGATCTTTAACTTATTCAGATCTGCAAGGGCTCTTCTGTCATGTAAGGTAACATATTTATATGTTTCCAGAATTAAGAGGTAGAGATCTTTGGGGCACTATCATTCAATCTATCACACAATTTTAAATAAAATGGTAAGTCCTTTAAGAATCATTTCTTCTAGGTTGTTTTCATGTCCTGGCTATTATAAACAGTGCTGCAATGAACATTGGGGTACATGTGTCTCTTTCAATTCTGGTTTCCTCAGTGAGTATGCCCAGCAGTGGAGGAATGGATAAGAAAGATGTGGTACATATACACAATGGAGTATTACTCAGCCATTAAAAAGAATACATTTGAATCAGTTCTAATGAGAGGGATGAAACTCGAGCTGATTATACAGAGGGAAGTAAGCCAGAAAGAAAAACACCAATACATTATACTGACACATACATATGGAATTTAGAAAGATGGTGGTGATGACCCTCTATGCGAGACAGCAAAAAAGACACAAATGTATAGAACGGACTTTTGGACTCTGAGGGAGAGGGTGGGATGATTTGGGAGAATGGCATTTTAACATGTATACTATCATGTAAGAAGTGAAGTGCCAGTCTATGTTCGATACAGGATACAGGATGCTTGGGGCTGGTGCATGGGGATGATCCAGAGAGATGATATGGGGTGGGAGGTGGGAGGGACATTCAGGATTGGGAGCTCATATACACCCGTGGTGGATTCATGTCAATGTATGGCAAAACCAATACAGTATTATAAAGTAAAATAAAGTAAAAATAAAATTAAAAAAATAATAAAATAAAATAAAAAGACTATCAAAAAAAGAAAAAAAAATTAAAAAAGAATAATTTCTTGCAAATATATATACATTCAGTTCAGTTCAGTTCAGTTCAGTCACTCAGTCGTGTCCGACTCTTTGTGACCTCAGAACGCAGTATGCCAGGCCTCCCTGTTTATCACCAACTCCCAGAGGTTACCCAAACTCCTGTGCATCGAGTCGGTGATGCCATTCAGCCATCTCATCCTCTGTTGTCTCCCTTTCCTTCTGCCCCCTACCCCTCCCAGCATCAGGGTCTTTCCAATGAGTCAACTCTTCGCATGAGGTGGCCAAAGTGTTGGAGTTTCAGGCTCAGCATCAGTTCTTCCAATAAACAGACAGGGCTAGTCCCCTTTAGAAGAGACTAGTTGGATCTCCTTGCAGTCCAAGGGACTCTCAAGAGTCTTCTCCAACATCACAGTTCAGAAGCATCAATTCTTCAGCACTCAGCTTTCTACACAGTCAAAACATAGCCTTGACGAGACGGACCTTTGTTGGCAAAGTAATATCTCTGCTTTTGATATGCTATCTAGGTTGGTCATAACTTTCCTACCAAGGAGTAAGTGCCTTTTAATTTCATGGCTGCAATCACCATCTGCAGTGATTTTGGAGCCCCAAAAAGTAAAGTCTGACACTGTTTTCACTGTTTCCCCATCTATTTCTTTTCTTTCTTTTTTTTTTTTTTTTCCCCATCTATTTCTCATGAAGTGATGGGACCAGATGCCATGATCTTCATTTTCTGAATGTTGAGCTTTAAGTCAACTTTTTCACTCTCCACTTTCACTTTCATCAAAAGGCTTTTGAGTTCCTCTTCACTTTCTGCCATAAGGGTGGTGTCATCTGCATATCTGAGGTTATTGATATTTCTCCCAATAATCTTGATTCCAGCTGTGTTTCTTCCAGTCCAGCGTTTCTCATGATGTACTCTGCATATAAGTTAAATAAGCAGAGTGACAGTATACAGCCTTGACGTACTCCTTTTCCTATTTGGAACCAGTCTGTTGTTCCATGTTCAATTCGAACTGTTGCTTCCTGACCTGCACACAGGTTTCTCAAGAGGCAGGTCAGATGACCTAGTACTCCCATCTCTTTCAGAATTTTTGTGATCCACACATTCAAAGAGTACATAAAAGAAAAAAGAAAAAAAAGACTATTTAGATTTTATGTATTTTGATTTCTCATTTAAAGTAATTTCACATTTACAAAAACGTAGCAAGTGTTGAGAAACCTATATGTAGGTCAGGAAGCAACAATTAGAACTGGACATGGAACAGACTGGTTCCAAATAGGAAAAGGAGTACATCAAGTTTGTATATTGTCACCTTGCTTATTTGGCTTATATGCAGAGTACATCATGAGAAACACTGGGCTGGAAGAAGCACAAGCTGGAATCAAGATTGCCGGGAGAAATATCAGTAACTTCAGATATGCAGATGAAACCACCCTTATGGCAGAAAGTGAAGAGGAACTAAAAAGCCTCTTGATGAAAGTGAAAGTGGAGAGTGAAAAAGTTGACTTAAAGCTCAACATTCAGAAAACTAAGATCATGGCATCTGGTCCCATCAGTTCATGGGAAATAGATGGCAAAACAGTGGAAACAGTGTCAAACTTTATTTTGGGGGGCTCCAGAATCACTGCAGATGGTGACTGCAGCCATGAAATTAAAAGACGCTTACTCTTTGGTAGGAAAGTTATGACCAACCTAGATAGCATATTGAAAAGCAGAGACATTACTTTGCCAACTAAGGTCCATCTAGTCAAGGCTATGGTTTTCCCAGTAGTCATGTTTGGATGTGAGAGTTGGACTGTGAAGAAAGCTGAGCGCAGAAGAATTGATGCTTTTGAACTGTGGTGTTGGAGAAGACTCTTGAGAGTCCCTTGGACTGCAAGGAGATCCAACCAGTCCATTCTGAAGGAGATCAATCTTGGGATTTCTTTGGAAGGAATGATGCTAAAGCTGAAACTCCAGTACTTTGGCCACCTCATGTGAGAGTTGACTCATTGGAAAAGATTCTGATGCTGGGAGGAATTGGGGGCAGGAGGAGAAGAGGGCGACAGAGGATGAGATGGCTGAATGGCATCACTGATTCAATGGACATGAGTTTGAGTGAACTCTGGGAGTTGGTAATGGACAGGGAGGCCTGGCGTACTGCGATTCATGGGGTTGCAAAGAGTCAGACACAAGTGAGTGACTGAACTGAACTGAAGCAGGTGTAAAGTATTTACTTCCCATGTATCCTTTACTTGGCTCCTCTAAATGATTTTACATAAACACAAAAAAATTATCAAAATTAGAAAAGTATCATTGGTACAATTAGACCTGCTCAAAATCTATTTGTCCCACCAATATTCATCTTCAGTGCCTGAGCCATATCACCTATCATATTACAATTAGCAGTAATATCTCATTAATTTATTTTGAGATTCTTAGTTATTTGCCATTCATAACTTTGATAGTTTGACAAGGGCTAGTCAATTCATTCGTCTAAAATTTTCTCACGATTAAATTCAGAAGTGATGTGCCCTTCTCTGCACATCATATCAGAGAGTATATGATATATTGACCAGCCCTAAAGCATTATAAGATTCTTTCATTCAATAAAAAAATAAAAAGAAAAAACTTACTACAGACATAGAGTAATCAAATCAGAGTGGTACTAGAAAAACCCTGGACCTGTAGACCAACAGAATAGAACTGAGAGCCCAGATACAAACATCCACATTAACAGTGATTTGATTTTGTATGAGATTGTATCAAAGAAATTTAATTGGGGGATGGTAGGAGAATGACCTTTTTAACAAATAGATCTATGAAAACTGGATATCTACATGCAAAAGAATTTGAAACCTTACCCAACATCATACAAAAAAGTAACACAAAATAAATCCAAATGTAAGGGCTAAAACTATAAAAAGTGTTCAGTATCATCATAAGAGAAATGCAGATCAAAAACACTATGTGATACCACTTCACATCCACTAGGATGATTATAATCAAAAAGTCAAACAATGACAAATGTTGGCAAAGATGCAGAGAACTTAGAACCCTTATACATTGCTAGCAGAAGTATATAATGATGCATCCATTTTGGAAAACCATCCAACAGCTACTCAAAATGTTAAACATGGTGCTATCACCATATGATACAGTAAAGCACTTCTAGATATGCAACTAAGATAAATTAAAACATTTGTCTACACAAAAACTTGTACATAGATATTCGTTACATCATTGCTTATAATAATGAAATTTATGTATTTATTTTTAAAGAATGTCTATATGTACTATGTCCATATGTACCATATGTTCCTTCAGTCATGTTCAGCTCTTTGAGACACCATGGATGGCAGCCTGCCAGGCTCCTCCGTCCATGGGGATTCTCCAGGCAAGAATACTGGAGTGGGTTGCCATGCCCTCCTCCAGGGTATCTTCCCAACCCAGGATCAAACCTGTGTCTCTTATGTCTCCTGCATTGGCAGGCTGGTTCTTTACCACTAGTGGCACCTGGAAAGCCTGAGAAGTGTCAGGAGTGGGATCAATTGACATAATACAGTATATCCATACAATAAAATATAACTTGTTCATCAAAAATGAACCACTCTATGTGCTATAACATAAATGTACTTTGAAAATGAGCTAAGTGAAAGAAATGGCACGAAAGAAAATGTATTGAATGATTTCACTTACATTAAATGCCCAGATTAAGCATATTTACAGAGAAAAAAAGTAAATTAGTGATTTCTTACAGCCAAAGTTAAGTATAAGGTGGGAAAATGATGTGAGGGGTGGGTAATAGCCAGTGCTTACTAACAGGTACACATTTTCTTTTTGAGGCATTGTAAGTTTTAAAAATGGATTATGACAGATTCATGTTGATGTATGGCAAAAACAATACAGTATTGTAAAGTAATTAACTTCCAATTAAAATAAATAAATTTGTATTAAAATGGATTATGATGATGGCTTTACAAGTCTGTGAATATACTAAATCTATTGGATGTTTTAACTTTAGGTGTATTGTATGGTAAGTGAACTATATCTCATTAATGTTAAAAAACAAAAATTACTTGTATCTTTCTCAACATACTTTTATATATCACCTTTAATGTTTTTCTGTCCCTCAAACCTATTAATCATTTATTGTAATAAATATTTAGTGAATATGTACTATGTGTTAGGAATTGAAAGAGTTACAGAACTTGTTTTCTTGGGCTCCAAAATCACTGCTAATGGTGACTGCAGCCATGAAATCAAAAGATGCTTTCTCCTTGGAAGAAAAGCTTTGATGAACCTAGACAGCATATTAAAAAGCTGACATAACTTTGCCAAAAAAAGGTCTGTATAAGTCAAAGCTATGGTTTTTCCAGTAATCATAAATGGATGTGAGAGTTGGACCATAAAGAAGGCTGAGTGCTGCAGAATTTATGCTCTTGAACTGGTGGTGCTGGACAAGACTCTTGAGAGTTGCTTGGGCAGCAAAGAAATCAAACCATTCCATCCTAAAGGAAATCAACCTTGAATATTCATTGGAAATACTGATATCATAGTTGAAGCTCCAATAGTTTGGCCGCCTGATGCCAAGAGTCGACTCATTGGAAAAGACCCTTATGCTGTTAAAGGTCAGGGGGAGAAGAGAGTAACAGAGGATGAGATGGTTGGATGGCATCGCTGACTCAAAGAACATGAGTTTGAGCAAACTCCCAGAAACAGTGAAAGATAGTGAAGCCTCATATTGAAGTTATGGCATCGAACCCAACACATAGAATATAGTGTGAAATTTTCACATGAAGGCTTTGGTTAATGCAGTTGGTATAAAGGGGTCAAATTCAAATATATTTTGAAGGTAAAACCGTCATTTTATTGATAGATTATCTTTGGAGGAATTTGTACTAAAAGAGAATCACAGAATTCCATCTTAGGTCTTCTGCCTAGCTCGCCAACGAAACAAGTTGCCATTTCTGGAATAGAGAACATTGTAGGAGAATCACATGTGTGTAGAATATCATGCTTGTGCAAGTTTTGTGCAAGGTAGTTTTAAGACACTTAGGTATCCAAATGAAGCTGTCTTCAATTACTAGATGAAGTTTAAGGAAAAAGTCTGGTCTGGAGATATAAATTTTGGAACTATCAAAGTGTTGCTATTTAAAGCCAAGAGCCAAAATGAGAGCATAAAGTGAATTGAAAGTGAAGTCGTTCAGTCGTGTCCGACTCTTTGCAACCCCATGGACTGTAGCCTATCAGGCTCCTGAGTCCATGGAATTTTCCAGGCAAGAGTACTGGAGTGGGTTGCTATTTTCTTCTCCACAGGATCTTCCTGACCCAGGGATTGAGTCTCCCGCAATGGGGGCAAACACTTTACCCGCATATTGAGAGCATATTGCCTTTTAAATTCTCACCCAATTCATCACTTCTTATATTAGACTTTCTCTATGCCAAATTGTGTTAGATGCTCCTCCTATTTATTTATTATTTTTTAGGGACAGCATATTGCAATGCTATAGCATTCTTATGTGCTAAATGTTGTGTGTGGTAAGAATTTACGTCATGTTACTGTATTTGGTGTGAGCTTTATTCCTGTATTGCCTTTCAAAAATAAGGCATGTATAAAATTAACGAGTGAAGGAATTTTGAAGTAATTTAAAGGATGTGAGATTAAAAATTTGATTCTAAGAGGTAAGTTTGTAATTAGTGTAATGAAATTATGAAAATCTCATCACTGAAAGTAACCATGGTGTGTGTATACCTGTGTGCTCAGCTATGTCCAACTCTTTGTGACCCATAGACTGTAGCATGCCAGACTCCTCTGTCCTTGTAGTTTTCCAGGTAAGAATACTTGAGTGGACTGCCATTTCCTTCTCCAAGGGATCTTCCCAACCCAAGGGTCAGGCTTGTGTCTCATATCTCCTGCATTGGCAGGCAGGTTCTTTACCAGTTGAGCCACTGAGGAAGCCCAAAAGCATCCAAGTAACAAGTAAAATAGTCAATTTCTGTCAAGAAACTTGTAAAGGGTAATATTGTGCATGATGGACTGTAGCTTTGAGAAATCTAGCAACTCTAAAATCTTAACTTCTATGAATCAAGTGAATTTATTAGTGACACAAGGAAATAAGTGAATAACACACATGTAGGAAGAATCACTAAAATAAAAGGTAGTGACGTTAAGGTATCATGTGATTGTCTAGCTGTCTTTCTACGAAAAGGCATCAATAAAATGTTACTACGTTGGCAATTTCATCAAATCCCAAGTACCATCACTCAGCCAGATCCTTGAGGATTTAAAGATGCTTATTTATGCATAGAGAGTTCACAAAAGACTTGATATTGTATTAATTTACAATGAAAAATAGAACTGTCATGGGTATAAGATAGGGAAATAAGTCTAAACAGTTTTCTCTGTAGGAAAGCCAAATGGAGAATGAATTTAGCAAAAATGATATCTTGTTGAGCAGGAACAAAAAGGTATCACAAGAGGAAATAACATTATCATTTGAATGTTTCAGTGCTTGTTAAGGCTTGGATGTTCTAATGCCAGTCTTCTCATAAAGATGAATTTCCTCTCAACACTCTCTCTTATAGGGGTGTTAAGAACATTGCCTCTGTGGCTGTTATTTTCTATTTCCATTTCTTCCTGATGCTATTCTGATTAACTTGTTTGTTTGTTTGTTTATAAATACATAATGACTTCATTTTAACCTTGCTCTTCTTATGAAACATTCCCTTTGATCAAATTGTATTTTTTATTAAATATAATTAGCGTACAATATTGTGCTAGTGTTAAGTACACAAAAAATGATACAGAGAAAGAGAAAAAATATAAATATAGAACTGTCTCTTCTTGATATATGATAAGCTGACTGTAGAGTCTAGTTTTTCAGAAGAAAATGAGTTAAAGCAGCTGGCCGGCTGTACATTAATTTTTTCTGCCAAGAAGACACTCCTGGAGGCAAGAAAACAAGACAAGGAACCATGCTCAATTTCCTTTTCTGCTGAACCTCTTTACAGAAAGGAGGGAGAGACTTCACCTCTGAAATGATCTCAGCATCAGTTTTGGTTAAGGATGTTCTATAACAAATAGAGATTAGGATCTGTAAGGCATGACTGGAGACGATCACCAAAACCACACAGCTACCTAGAATTAAAAATGAAGATGTTTTATAAATTAAATACTCCTCATTATGTAAAAATACCTGCAAACTTAACTATAACTCCTCATCTATCTGAGCCAGAGGTGCATGCTATACACAGCAACAAGAAAAACACATACAAGACTTCAAAGAATGAATATTGCTAGGACACTGTGGTTATTAATAAAAACATAAAACACTTTCTATGTCACCTTTCTATACCATATTACCTAGTGAAACTCTTCAGATTTATTTGAACTTCTTTAGGTTAGTCATAGGATTAGTGGCGTCAGTCATATATACATACATACATACATACATATATATATATATAATACACACACAATTCTGTACAGTTATAACTCTTAGAGATACTACATAGTGACAATAATGATCTCCCTTTTCTTTCCTAGATGTATTAAAGATGAAGGAGTAAGATTTCTCTTCTATTACCTTATCTAACTTGTTTTAGGCTTAGGTTGTCAACTCAGCCTTGGAGCCTCCCTTAGTTAGTGTCACAGTCTTCTGAGCTTATAATTTATGGTATCCTTGAAATTGCTTAGTAAATCTTGTTAGTGGGTAAGGTTTCTGAATTGTGTATGGCTGATTTGACAACCTAATCCCACAAGTTAGATAAGATGATAGAAGAGAAATCGTATTCCTTCATCTTTAATACATAGAGGAAAGAAAGGTGAGATCATTATAGCCACTATGTAATATCCCTAAGAGTTATAACTGTACAGAATTATCTGTGTGTGTATATATATAGCACCACTAATCCTATGATAAACACAAAGAAGTTAAAATAAATCTGAATAGTTTCACTAGGTAATATGATATAGAAAGGTGACATAGAAAGTATTTTATGTTTTTATTAATAACCACAGTGTTCTAGCAATATTCATTCTTTGAAGCTTGTATGTGTTGAGTGCCAGCTCAATAATATTTGTAAGAATATGGTCTTATTTACCTATAAGGAGACGTATTGTAGAACTACATAGCATTTAAGCTTTATATAATATAAAACTCATCTGTCTTCCTTAATTTACAGCTCAAAAATGAATATCTTTGCAATTTAGTTACATTGTCCAGTATAACACAACCATTAACACTAAGGATAGATCTATATCCTAGATTTCTGACTTTTACTATTATTTCCATAATGCTGTGTGCTCAGCCATGTCTGACTCTTTGCCACCCTATGGACCATAAACCACCAGGGTCCTCTGTCCATGGAAGTTTTCCAGGCAAGAATACTGGAGTGGGTCAACATTGCCTATTCCAAGAGATCTTCCCAATGCAAGGATCGAGACTGTGTCTCCTGCATTGGCAGGCAAATTCCTTCAAAGCATAAAGCAGTGAATTCATATTTGATAATCTGATACTTATGAAGGGTGGGCCTATGAGGAAATTGTAAAATATGTAGAGTTTTTCTGATGTTTTGCTTTCATTTTCTTTCTTTTTTCTTCTTTTCTCTTTGAGAAACAATGTTTGCTGACTCTCTCACCCCTCTAGACATGTTACTGTATGATTTGTATCTAGAAACGATAATACATTTTGTCAGTTATCTAGGTCTAAGCAATTTTCTTGAACAGTATAATTAGTTTGTAAGAACACATCAGCCAACTGTAAAGTTTGTAATTTTAAATTGCAATTCAGAAACTTGTTAAAATACAAGATTTGCCATAAAAGTAAAGATTATAACAGTAGCAACCAAAGCAATTGAAATCTAACAGGTAATAAATTACAGCTAAGTTATTAGGAAAATTATAATTAATGATGTGTCAAGAACTTTCAATATGAGATCATTCTGCAATGTGTTTATAAGTTAAACATAAAATGATTAATTCTGGCAAGTATAGTTGTTTTTAACAAGAAAACATAGACATTTTCTATGGATGTACAAAATAGAAATTATCTCCAAAAAGTGGTTTATTTCTTCACTAGCAATAAGTTGCTTTCTTCAATATATACAGTACACTGTTATATATTTAATAGGTTTAGATATTTTAATGAGTTAAATTTTAACCTAATTTTATTTTAATTCTCTCAATTAGCTATTCATTTATATATTCAATTTTAAACCTAATATCATATAAAGTTATATTTGAACCAAGTCATATAGTGTCAGCTGGTGTATATGTAACAAGCCTAGCTCATTTAAAATATTTATAAACTATATATACATATATATACGTGTGTGTATGTATATGTGTGTGTATATATATATATATATATATATATAACACTTTAAGGTAAAAAATCTGACATGGGGCAAATGATATAGAAAATAAGTCCTGACATACATAAATGAAAACGAAAGACTCCCCTAAAAATGTGCAAAAGGCTCAAAAATCACCTCACAGAAGAAGGTATAGGAATAGCCAACACATTATAAAAATTATCCGTGTCACTGGTACCAGGAAAATAAGCACTGAAACTACATTTTGATACCATGTAAAACCAACTATAAGAAATAAGTAAACAAGACTGACAACACTAAATAACAGTAAGAATGTAGACCATATATTACTAATGGGAACATAAGTGATATGTCTATGTTGTAGAACTCCTTTTGCAGTTTTTAATAATTCCTAGAGATATTTAGTAGAGAAAAATTAATATAAATATAATCAGAGGAATGCTGAAGTCCTATTATTAATTCTTAAAAATCCAAATATTCATCTTTGGGGGCCAGCGTGAGGAACTCCGCCCATGGCAAAGGTCATGAGGAAGGAAGCTTGGCATACTCAAAGGCGTGATCAAGCCTCAGGAAACCCCCTGTTCCCGAGCATCTACCCCCAAAACCAGAGTACTTTACGGGGAGCGCTCCCCCATAACCATTTCTCTCAGAGAAGGAGTTAACTTGCAGCTCCAGTTAATAAAAATTCCTGGGCGTGATAAGAGTGTTTCAACTTACAAACTCTGAAGGTTCTCTGGCCTGCCTGATCAGGCTCGTCCGGCCGCATGTGATTGTTTACAGCCTCCCAACTGTGAGAGGCACGGGATGTTTTAAAACTTTCTAAATACAGACTCTTTTGAGAAGTTAGAAGATCATTAGTATAGTATAGTGGGTTGATTAGGAATTATATTGGTGAAGGGTTTTTTCTTCATTTGTCTTTTGCCAATAATTACTGCTAATTCCCTGCCCTGGGTGTGACAAGGATGTCTCAGGTCAAACCTCTCTGCTGACAGACTAGCTTGTGTGACAGCCTCTCAGCCATAAACAGCACAGAGAGTTTGGAGTATTAGCATAGGGCTTTTTTCATTGATGAGTCAATGATCGCCATCAGGCCTCCATATCCTTAGGCACCTGGGAATATATTAATCAATGTATTTGGAATATAGAAAAGGAAATATAGTGGATTTTGATGTTAGCAATACTAGACTTTTGAGTTAATGAATCTTCTCTTTTGTTACAGATCACTGTACTTTGTTATAAATCACTGTGTCCTTGTTATGCAAAAATATAACTTTATCACTATCTTAGGACAAAATAGATCTTAAGGGGAACATTGGTGAATGGTTTACATTTGTTGAGCCAATATTTGCTGCTAAATCTCCATATTCCTGCCCTTATAATGAATATAACTAGCATATAGGAGAAATAAGTATTAACCTCTAAGATTAATCATGTTAAACCTTAGGTTAAGTAAATTCCTTTCTTGATTGTAACTCACTACACCTCACCCTATAGGAATGTAACTTTATCTGGAGGGTGGCACCTGGTTTAAGAAAAAATAACCCCTGGGAAAATAAGTTTTCTGGTTAACTGAACGGTATCAGAAAGGGCCATAAAATGTCAGCAGACCTCATGGCCAGAAGATGATGAAACTCATAAGACCTTTGTATAATTTTATATGAAGCACCTGATTGTGACAAGGGACAGGTCTGCTGACCCCCACGTGACTCTGTATTCATCCCTATGTATAACAAAAAGGTATTTAACCAACTTGAAAAATAAAGAAATCAGATCAGTTTCTGGAAAGACTGATTCCCCCGTGTCGTTTCTTTCTTGCTCCCCACTTTCCTGGCTGAATTCCCATCTGAAATGTGGGTACTCACCAAGCCTGCTAATTCTGCCTGGGCTTCTGAGATCGGACCGGAGAGGCCTCAGTGCTTCCTCTCCTTTGCGAGAATGGAAAGACGCCTGTGGCCTACGTAGGTGGTGATTGGTATTCCATGAAAACCAGTTATTCAGCCTCTTTTCTCCACTAATTCTCCTACTACACTATCTGTTTCTAATCTCCCTCTATATCTGTAATTAAATAAGTTTTTTTCCAGAATGCCAACTCCATCCCCACCTTCGAATTACCCTGGATCCACCAGGGCTAGACCCCGGCATTCATCCATGGGAAACAAATTATCATTATGTCATACATATTATGTTGTTCGACAACAAAACATAATTTGATATATACAAAAAAAAAAAAAAAAAAAAAAGAATGAATCTCACAGTCATTAAACCAAAAAGAATATCTGACATAAAATATTCTTACTGTATAATTCTACTTATATAACGTTTAAGAACAGGAAACATTATCCTCTGAACCAGAAATTAGAAGAGTTGCAGTCATTTCAGAGAGTGAAGGTGATAATTGGTTGGAAAGTATACTGGGGACTTTTTTGAATAAAGGAAAGGGTTATAACAAATGTGATCCAAGTGTGGTTTACATGAATGTATACACTTAGCAAGACTCACTGAAGTTTTTGCTTAAGATCTATGCACTTAATATAAATTATACTTCACATTTATGAATACTTGTTCATCTTATATCTTCCAAACTAAACTGCATTTTCATAAAGACCAGACTTACATGCCATTGCCTAGTATAACACCTTAGGCTAGTGGACAAGTGTTTACTGAATCAATGGATGAGTTTGATGGACTGATCTTGATGAACAAAGACAGTAAGAGGTTGATTATGATGTGTTTTGATTTGAAAAAAAATGGATGGATATCAGGATTAGTCAAAAGCAATTGATTTGAGAAATAGAAGAAGAAAATTTTTGGAGAAGGCAATGGCACCCCACTCCAGTACTCTTGCCTGGAAAATCCCATGGATAGAGGAGTCTGGTAGGCTGCAGTCCATGGAGTCGCTAAGAGTCGGGCACGACTAAGCGACTTCACTTTCACTTTTCACTTTCATGCATTGGAGAAGGAAATGGCAACCCACTCCAGTATTCTTGCTTGGAGAATCCCAGAGACAGAGGAGCTTAGTGGGCTGCCATCTGTGGAATCGCACAGAGTCAGACGTGACTGAAATGACTTAGCAGAGGAAAATTTTAATCTTCAAAGTTATTTTGAAGACAGAAATTTAATTTTTAATATGCTGAATTTAGATAAATGTTTAACACCTATAAAATACCACACAGAATAAGTATCTTAATTTCTATTATTTATGCCATAATAATCCAGAAAACAAGTAAATATTTCAATCTAGCTCAGGTATTCAGAGTTGCATTCTTTTAGCATAAAGGCATTTACTGAAACTAAATATGGAAGTATCTGCCAAATATTGGGCATACATCTAACATAATTTTCCTTAGCCAGTGCAGTTTTAACAGAAAATTATTAAATATATAGACAAATAAGGATGTGAGAGCTGGACAATAAAAAAGGCTGAGAGACAGAATTGATGCCTTTGAAGTGTGGTGCTACAAAAGACTCTTGAGATTTCCTTGGATGATATGGAGATAAAGCAGCCAATCCGAAAGCAAATCAATCCTGAATATCCATTGGAAGGACTATTGCTTAAAATGAAGTTTCAATACTTTCACCACCTGATGCAAAAAACTGACTCAATGGAAAAGACCACGATGCTGGGAAAGATTGAAGGGAGGAGGAGAAGCAGACAACAGAGGATGAGATGGTTGGATGACATCACCAATTCAATGGATATTAGTTTGAACAAACTCCAGGAGATGGTTAAGGACTGGGAAGCCTGGTCTGTTGCACTCCATGGGGTCACAAAGAGTCAGACACAACTGAGTGACTGAATAATATTTGGACAAATGAGTCTAGAAGATGATCAAATTAAAAATCAGTTATTGATTGAGAAGAGTTAAGAGTTCTCTTTTTTATCTTTTTTAATTTTAAATTTGTTATTTTAATTGAAGGGTAATTGCTTTACAAAATTGTGTTAGTTTCTGCCAAACATCAACATGAATGAGTCATGCAGTTCTCCTTTAAAATAAAAATTAAAAAAAATAAAAAAGAATGAATGTACAAAATTTGCAATAAGGAAAGTAATTCTGCTCATTAAAATTAACTCACACTAGAAACATTCACTAAACTTTCAGATTACTTATTAAAATAAGTAAATAATAAATAATAAGATTACTTATTGCTCAATAATTTACAGAAATGGTACTATGCATTGTGTGTACTGAACTTAGTTCAGTTCAGTTCAGTCACTCAGTCGTGTCCGACTCTTTGCGACCCCATGAATCGCAGCATGCCAGGCTTCCCTGTCCATCACCACCTCCCGCAGTTCACTCAGACTCACGTCCGTCGAGTCAGTGATGCCATCCAGCCATCTCATCCTCTGTCGTCCCCTTTGCCTCCTGCCCCTAATCCCTCCCAGCATCAGTCTTTTAGAATGAGTCAACTCTTCACATGAGGTGGTCAAAGTACTGGAGTTTCAGCTTTAGCATCATTCCTTCCAAAGAAATCCCAGGGTTGATCTCCTTCAGAATGGACTGGTTGGATCTCCTTGCAGTCCAAGGAACTCTCAAGAGTCTTCTCCAACACCACAGTTCAAAAGCATCAATTCTTCGGTGCTCAGCCTTCTTCACAGTCCAACTCTCACATCCATATATGACCACAGGAAAAACCATAGCCTTGACTAGGGAGACCTTAGTCGGCAAAGTAATGTCTCTGCTTTTGAATATGGTATCTAGGTTGCTCATAACTTTTCTTCCAAAGAGTAAGCGTCTTTTAATTTCATGGCTGCAATCACCATCTGCAATGATTTTGGAGCCCCCAAAAATAAAGTTTGACACTGTTTCCACTGTTTTGCCATCTCTTTTCCATGAAGTACTGTGCTTAGTTGTGTCCAATTCTTTGCAACCTCATGAACTGTCGGCCATCAGGCCCCTCTGTCCAAGGGGATTCTCTAGGCAAGAATATTGGAGTGAGTTGCCAAATGATACATTACTCATGCCTCTAGTGTTGGGATTAACTCCATTATCCAACCCACCCAAATTATGGATAGATATTAAAAAAAATGAGAAAGTCTCTTTCAAGGCTTTTGGCAAATAGAAAGAAAGCAAAACTATTCTCTTTATGAATAAGAACAAAAGAACACATTTCCCAAGTTGGTGCTGGCAACCAATTTATTACTCTAAGGTGAATTAATCTTATTATAAGGTTAACCCACAGAATATGTAAGAAAGGAGTACTAAATAAAATATGGCTTTCTGGTGCTTCTGCTTACCCACAGAATCAACCAACCTGTGAGTATGTCTTACCTGTGGAATTATAATTGAAGGTAGAAATTCTCCTTATTGGTTAACAAGGATGTCAGTGTTTCTGCCAGAAATGTCCTAACTGATCCAGTTAAATTCTCATCTTACTAAAAGGAAAATAGATACTTATTCTTTAATGAAAATGAAATAACTCTACTATGGGAAAGACCAAGTACAAGTGTTTGTATTTACCTTCAGTCTTGTTGAGATAACCCCTCCCAAGTTGTCAGGGTTCAGTTCAGTTCAGTTCAGTTCAGTCGCTCAGTCGTGTCAGACTCTGCGGCCCCATGAATCTCAGCACACCAGGCCTCCCTATCCATCACCATATCCCAGAGTTCACTCAAACTCATGTCCATTGATTCAGTGATGCCATCCAGCCATCTCATCCTCTGGCATCCCCTTCTCCTCCTGCCCCCAATCCCTCCCAGCATCAGAGTATTTTCCAATGAGTCAACTCTTCGCATGAGGTGGCCAAAGTACTGGAGTTTCAGCTTTAGCATCATTCCTTCTAAAGAACACCCAGGGCTGATCTCCTTCAGTTAGTTCCCTTAAAGACCTGTCCCACAAAAAAAGCACCTAATCATAGGACAAAGACAATCTTGTATTGAAAGATTGAATGTATGCCCATGACGCCATATCTTCCAGCTGATTTTCTGAAATTTGACTTTAACTGCTTGTTTACATCTTTCCCCAGAACTAACAGGTAAAACTCACCTTTGATTTAATATCCCAGTTAAAGTCAGTCACATCAGAAGTATAAAGGCCCTGACTGTTAATTTTCACATAGATACTTATCCTCATAGTACTCTGTACAACTCCCAGATGTGACCACATCTATGCCATTTTTGCCAGTAACAAATATTTCCTGTGTCATCATATTATTTCTCATCAAAAAACTCTATATCTGTATATATTTTTACAAAGTTCCCTTCATAGTCTTGCTTTAATTGAAAAACTTCTCTCCCCTTAAAATACAATGTGCTCTATATCCCTCACGATCATAGGCTATTTCCATCGTTGCCTCTTCATGCAGGCTAAGTCACTTGAGTTCTTTCAGTCTTTGCGACCTACGGACTGTGGTATGTCAGGCTTCTCTGTTCATGGGATCCTCCAGGCAAAAATATTGCAGGGGGTTGCCATGCCCTCCCCCGACTCAGGTATTGAACCCCAGTTTCCTGCATCTCCTGCATTGCAGGAGGATTCTTTACTCCAGAGCCACTGGGGAGCCTCTTCATATCCCCATGTATTTTGTGCCCTAGATTTGAATATATTATTGTTTGTACAATTATATTGCTTTTTTCCAAAATATTTTTCTTTACTCTTTCTAAACCCTAAGACACTTTAAGCACACACTGTCAAATTAAATACATTTGCATTTTCTAGGAGTTATCTTTTCTGCAAACAAATGTGTATGATTCTCAGAACTTCTGTAATAATTTGCAAGCCCATATTAGTAAATGTTATGTCATTTGCATGTGTGTATGCATTCTAAGTCGCTTCAGTCCCGACCAACTCCTTGGGGTCCAGGGGACTGTGGCCCACCAGATTTCTCTCTTCACAGAATCTTCCAAGATAGAATACTGGAGTGGGTTTCCATGCCCTCCTCCAGGGGACCTTCCCAACCCATGAATCAGACCTGTATCTCCTGAGATTCCTGACTTGCAGGTGCATCCTTTACTGCTGAGCCACTAGGGAAGCACTGTTAAATGACATATACATATACATACATATATATATTTAAATATAAAATTCTGCAAGACACTAACTAGTAATAATTGGAAAATTATCATGTACTTCAAATACTAGCTCTAAAAATGACCTTGAAGATCATTTATTTTAAACATCTAGTGAATAATAATAATTCATACACTTGAACACATTTAAGACCAGTATATTTGCATATTTTAAAACATATATAAAAGTGAGTTTTTCAAATACAACTTAAGCAAAGTTAAATGTGATTATTTACCTCACAATTTTAATGTTTAATGTCCCTTGAAAAATACCACAATGTAGATACTATAGTCAGTGATTTTCAAAATTATTTGACTAAGGAATTCTTAATTTTAAGAGAAAATTTCCATGGGACAGTGGGATATTTATTAACAGATGTTTATCTAGTCTTACCCCTTCATAAAAAAATGTGCATGGTGAAGACTAGAAGGTGAGGTTCTTTAAGGAACTATTCAGTTCAGTTCAGTTCAGTCTCTCAGTCATGTCTCACTCTTTGCCACCCCATGAACCACAGTATGCCAGGTCTCCCCGTCCATCACAAACTCCTGGAGTTCACCCAAACTCATGTCCATTGAGTCGGTGATGCCATCCAGCCATCTCATCCTCTGTCATCTCCTTATCCTCCTGCCCCCAATCCCTCCCAGCATCAGAGTCTTTTCCAATGAGACAGCTCTTCTCATGAGGTGGCCAAAGTATTAGAGTTTCAGCTTTAGCATCAGTCCTTCCAATGAACACCCAGGACTGGTCTCCTTTAGGATGGACTGGTTGGATCTCCTTGCCGTCCAAGGGATTCTCAAGAGTCTTCTCCAACATCACAGTTCAAAAGCATCAATTCTTTGGCACTCAGCTTTCTTCACAGTCCAACTCTCACATCCATACATGACCACTGGGAAAACCATAGCCTTGACTAGACAGACCTTTGTTGGCAAAGTAATATCTCTGCTTTAGATATGCTATCTAGGTTGGTCATAACTTTCCTTTCAAGGAGTAAGCGTCTTTTAATTCCATGGCTGCAATCACCATCTGTAGTGATTTTGGAGCCCAAAACAATAAAGTCTGATACTGTTTCCACTGTTTCCCCATCTATTTCCCATGAAGTGATGGGACCAAATACCATGATCTTTGTTTTCTGAATGTTGAGCTTTAAGCCAAATTTTTACTCTCCTCTTTCACTTTCATCATGAGGCTTTTTAGTTCCTCTTCACTTTCTGCCATAAGGGTGGTGTCATCTGCATATCTGAGGTTATTGATATTTCTCCTGATAATCTTGATTCCAGCTTGTGCTTCCTCCAGCCCAGAGTTTCTCATGATGTACTCTGCATTAAGGGAACACAATAGATAAGCATAAAATATCCAGAATGAAATAAGAGAATGAACAGTGAAGTAAGCAACACAGAATATCTTAGAGCAGTGGTACAATACTGAATATTCTAAAACAAGTATAATTAGAATCTCAGAAGGACACGAAATAGAAGTAGAGATTGAAGAAAAAGTATCTGAGACTTTCAAAAATTAATGACTGACACAAAATCACAAGTCCACAAATTTCTGAAAGCACTAAGAAGGATAAAACAACAACAATAACAACAACATCAGCAATACAACAAAGATAAACAACAAAAACAAAATGAAGTCAAACTGGTAAAAAAAATCAACATTATGTAACAACCTATATGGGGAAAGAATCTGAAAAAGAAAAAAATATATATGTATGTGAAAGTATTTGTTGGTTCATTGTGTCCAACTTTGCTACCCCATGGACTATAGTCCACAAGGCTTGTCTATCCATGGGATTCTCCAGGCAAGAATACTGGTGTGGGTTGCCATTCCCTTTTCCAGGGGATCTTGCTGACCTAGGAATTGAACCCAAGTCTCCTGCATTGTGGGTTGATTCTTTACTGTCTGAGCTACCAGGGAAGCTTGTATATGTAAATATATGTATATGTATAACTTAATCACTTTATTGTACATCTGAAACTAATAAAGCAATATAAATCAACTATATTCCAATAAAATAGAAAAACAAAAGATAAGCAGAATAGTTTTGAAGAAAGCTTGAAGAAAAAAAAAAACATTATATTCACAGGATAAAATATAAGCTTATAAACAGCTTCTCATCAGAAACCCTGAAGTCTAAAGAAAATAGTGACATCTTTAAAGTGTTGAGAAAAACAGCAATGAAAATTTCAACAGCAACTCAGAATTTCATACTCAATAAAAATCCCATACTTTCATAAATGGAGAAGGCAAAACTTCTTATACAATTAACAACTGAGAGAATCGTTACTAGCATACCTGATTAGGCATATGATTAGGAATTTAATAAATTGGTTACTCAGATAACAAGGTACTGATAAGTCAATTAGTGAAGCAATCTATGTTTTAGCAATAATGTGGCTATCATTTCAGGGCTCAAGAGACAACAAGAGCAGATCATGGCTCTGAATAAAGAATAAAGAAGCTCTGTTGTCCAGCAGGAACCAAAAGAATGTAGCATTTTAGAGAAGCCACAGTCACACATACAGATGCTTCCTGAAATAGCATCTCCCTCTGGGAATTTAATTGGCTAACTCAAACTGGCAGAGAGTCAATTCCCTCTGGGAATTCAATAAGCAAGATAGGGTAAATTAACTTAGAAAATGCAGACTGCAACATTCAACTCTCAAAGATGCAAAGTAAAGAGTGAAAATTGCATCTGAGAGGAAAGAGTAAAATGACCTATTCCATTCGCATTTAAAATATTTTTCTGCATCCATTTCAGCACAGTACTCTAACTCCTAAACAAACAACATGTCTCTGCCTAATATTGCACAACTATATTTCATAAAACACAACTACTCTTCCTCTCTCTCCAAAGTCTCATCAGCTACTAGATTAATTTCAATAATTTGGAATCTCCAGGTATTATGAAAGCTCCCTTATCAAATACACATATACTTCTTGCAGTCTTGTGACACACAAACTAAATTGAAAATTTAAACATCACTCATACTCTTCAAGCATAATAACAGGACAGAAGAAGGGAGGCAGACATAATTAGCCAATATATACAGGTTAATATAGTATGCAGGCATATATGATCTCTTTCTCTGTCCTTGTGTCACTCAGCACACACACACACACACATCTGCTAAATTCCTTACCGCCTCATTTCTATTATTTCCCTTATAACTGTAACACTTCCTTTTTCTTTTTTTAGTGTAAACTTTATTTATTTGTTTGTTTATTTTTGGCTGTGCCAGTCTTTGCAGTGGGCATGGGCCATTCTCTAGTTGTGGTGTGTGGTCTTCTCATTGTGACAGCTTCTCTTGTTGCAAACATGAGTTCTAGGCCTCACAGGATTCAGTAGTTTTGGTTCCTATGCTCTAAGGCACAGGCTTATTAGTGTGACATGCAGGCTTAGTTTCTCCCAGACATGTGGGATCTTCCGGAACCAGGGATCGAATCCATGTCTCCTGCATTGGCAGGTGAATTCTGCATCACTTAGCCACCAGGGAAGCTCTGCCATTTCCTTTTTCTACCACTTATCCCTCTTAGGTGGATAGGACAATGGCAACCCACTCCAGTATTCTTGCTTAGAGTATTCCATGGACAGAGGAGCCTGGTGGGCTGCTGTCCATATGGTTGCACAGAGTCGGACATGACTGAAGTGACGTAGCATGCATGCATGCCTCCTTGGCCCTCAGACAGCACCTCAGTTGATCATCATTTTCTTTAAAACTCATTTTAAGTTCAATTCAGTTCTGAGAGGTCTACAATATTTAGTTGTCCTGACTTTATCGAGTTGTACTTCTTACTTCATGTTTGATTTTAGACATGGCAGTAATCAGGATAATCCCAGTGACTCTTCTAGGTCCCACAAATAGATCCACAATTACATTATGGTAACAAAAACCTCAGTTATCCCTGAAAAATTTAAATTAGTCATCCCAGCCAGTACAGACCTTATTTTTGACTTATTGAGCACCAGTGAAATAGCATAAGCACCAAAGAAATCTAGGCAAATGGGAAGAATTTATGGACTCATTCAAAAGCAGTAAAGTTTCTATCTATGTGTAGGAGACTTTGTTAAAAATGCTGTTGACAGTTTACATAGTGATTCTCACTTTTAGAATATTAACCTTGATATTTCCTAATTTTGAATTCCCTATTGTTAAACCTTTAGTGTTTGTCTAGCACAACCTTTATTTTGAAGTTAGTTAAAACAGACAAAATTGTGTAAACCAGTAACTATATTTCTTTCAGTAAAAGAAAACTATACACTATAGATTTAGGTGAACTCTGTTAGCCGTGAGAACCTTGGCTTATAAACTTCAACTGGTCTCTCTTATTGACAGCTATTCCTGATTAGGTTAGCTTTAACTGTTTGCATTAACTGCGGCTCTTTTAATTATGTCTGCTTGAAAGTCACAGGGACGAATATACTGCGATCCATCAGAAGCAAGATACTTTAATAATAGCTAAACAAATGCCATGATTTTTTTTTAGAAACCACCCAAACTGTCAAAGTATGATAATCTTTTCTTCCTAAAATGTAATGTTAGTTTACAAAGAATAAAATTCAATATGATAGCATTTAGTGACTTATTAAAATGTCACAGTTTAGTTAAAAAAAAAAAAACAGAATTAGAGAAAGCAAGATTATTGAGATTGATATGCTTCCCATAATAGCTGGGGAACATGGATTTTCCATTAGGTGAATTAGATTTTAAATGCCTTAGAAGGAGAGAATTACAACTAGTAAATATAAAATCAAAGAAAATGCCTATGATATAAATAATTTCCTAGTTTTTTGTAAACATATATTTTTCATGAGATTTCCTTTAAAAAGAATAACCTATAGTCTATGTCCTAATTGAAATATGATTCAGTTACTACAAACCGACCTTAAAGTTGCTTTATTATCCTTCTTGACTATTCCTGCATGTCTAGGGAATGCAAATGAGAAAGAGTGGCCTTTAATTAGGAGATAAAAGTGTGCATTTCCTAAAACAAAAGCATGTGGCAGGATTATTGACTCCATTTTGCCACCGGCTCAGCACATTGGCTGATGGTATTGATTGCTGAAATACTAACAATAATGGGACCATAAAAAATGCAATTGTCTGTTGCTATCATGCCAGTATCAAGCAGTACTAAAACAAACTAGTTGCCTTCCGTCATTTGAAAATTACAATGATCAAATATATTCCATCAGTGATTTATAGTATAGCAGGACTCCATTTCTGAGGCTTTTCCTACTTTGTTCTTAAATTTAAAACATATTTAATATTAGAATGGTGGCAATTCATGTGAAACATAAGCTTCAAGTACAAACTACTCAGAATTTTGCTGCTACCAGAAAGAATGGAAATATTAATTTGAAATATCACTGCTCGATTTCATAATGATCTATTATTCTCTGCTGCTAATTATAGATTCCAGTAAGGGAGCAAGCTATAAAATGCAAACTTCTTCCCTCTGCTCTCAGATATTCATGAATTTCATTTTACTTCATAAATTTTATAAAGTAGAAGAGAATGGAGATATAAAAACAGACAGATCTTGCAAAACTAACAACATTATACTGAAATTCAAAAAAAGAAAAATAATTCTAGACTAAGTAAGAAGGGTGAAAGAAGAAAATGGAAAAAGCTGTCTTAAAACTCGGCATTCAAAACACTAAGATTGTGGCATCCAGTCCCATTGCTTCATGGCAAATAGACGGGGAAAATGTGGAAACAGTGATGGATTTTATTTTCTTGGGTTCCAAAATCACTGTGGACAGTGACTGCAGCCATGAAATTAAAAGATGTTTGCTCCTTGGGAGAAAAGCTATGACAAGACTAGGCAGCATATTAAAAAGCAGAGACATCACTTTGTCAACTAAGGTACATGCAATCAAAGCTATGGTTTTACTAGCAGTCATGTATGGATGTGAGAGTTGGAACATAAAGAAAGCTGAGCACGGAAGAATTGATACTTTTGAGTTATCATGTTGGAGAAGACATTTGCAAGTCTCTTGAAATGCAAGGAGATCAAACCAGTCAATCCTAAAGGAAATCAACCATGAATATTCATTGGAAGGACTGATGCTGAAGCTGAAACTCCAATACTTTGGCCACCTGATGCGAAGAACTGACTCCTTGGAAAAGACTGTGATGCTGGGAAACATTGAAAGCAGAAGGAGAAGGAGGTGACAGAGGATGAGATGGTTGGGTGGAATAATTCAGTCAATGCACATGAGTGTGAGCAAACTCCAGGAGATAGTGAAGGACAAGGAAGCCTGGCAGGCTGCAGTCCATGGTATCACAAAGTCAAACACAACTTAGCAACTGAATGACAATAAAGAACCTAGAACTTTTCCTATACCTATACATGTCTTATGTGAAGCCTTATTCATATACCAATTTTTTTATATTGTAAAAGAAGTTTCTTTAAAAGACTTCCAGGGGATTGTGTTATATTTAGTCACTCAGTTGTGCCCAACCCTTTGTGACCCCATGGACTGTAACCTACCAGCCTCCTCTGTCCATGGGAATTCTCCAGGCAAGAATAGTGTAGTGGGTTGCCATGCTTTCCGTCAGGGGATCTCCCCACCCCAGGAGTCAAACCCAGGTGTCTCTCATTGAAGGTGGATTATTTACTGTCTCAGCCACCAAAGAAGCCCAAGAATAGTTTGGTAGCCTATTCCTTCTCCAGGGGATTTCTGGACACAGGAGTCAAACAAGATCTCCTGCACTGCAGGTGGATTCTTTACTAGCTGAGCTACCAGGGAAGCCCTTTCATATTTTAGTCATTAGTAAAAAGAAAATAGCCATTGTATTTATTTATTTTTATTTTTAAATGTAGGATAATTCCTTTACAATGTTGTGATGGCTTCTGCTGTACAACAATGTGAATCAACTGTAAGTGTACAAATATCTCCTTCCTCCTGTGCTTCCTTCCCACCCCACCTCCCATCTCACCCCTCTAGGTCATCACAGAGGCCCTTTTTATATAAATACATTTAGTTGGGATTCCTTTGTGTCACTCACCAGCTTTTAATTTATTAAACTTGGGAAAGTTACATTTTCTTAGCTTCAGTTTACTAAATCTGTAATAAGGAGATTTAATTATTTGTATATTATGTTAATAAGAAATAAAATTGTTTTGGATCTTCTAGGCATTAAATGAATATGTTTTACTTGTATGCTTCCTCTTCCCATTTAGAGTTCCTTCTAGCTTATCCTATGATACTATCCTGATTCTAAAAATAAAAAACTAAAGTATATTAAATAAAGTTAAAGTTACTTTGATTTACTTCAACAATATTTGCATGAGTATAATCATGTTTGAACTGAACTGAATCATCTTATTTGCTTATTTGAGATATTCAAGACAAATAGTGTGCAAATTATGCCATGAAAGTGATGTTAACATTAAAAAAAATTGTGATGAAGGGTTTCTAAAATTAGTTTTATTTGAAATAAATGTATATTAGTTCAATTCATTCACTCAGTCGTGTCCAACTCTTTTCGACCCCATGAACCGCAACACGCCAGGCCAGCCTGTCCATCACCAGCTACCGGAGTTCACCCAAACCCATGTCCACTGAGTCAGTGATGCCATCCAACCATCTCATCCTCTGTCATCCCCTTCTCCTCCTGCCCTCAATCTTTCCCAGCATCAGGGTCTTTTCCATTGAGTCAGCCCTTCCCATCAAGTGGCCAAAGTATTGGAGTTTCAGCTTCAACATCAGTTTCCTTCCAATGAACATCCAGAATTGATCTCCTTTAGGATGGACTGTTTGGATCTCCTTGCAGTCCAAGGGACTCTCAAGAGTCTTCTCCAACACCACAGTTCAAAAGTACCATTTTTCTCTGCTCAGCTTTCTTTATAGACCAACTCTCACATACATAAATGACCACTGGAAAAACCATAGCCTTGACTAGATGGACCTTTGTTAGCAAAGTAATATCTCTGCTTTTCAATATGCTATCTAGGTTGATCATAACTTTTTTTCCAAGGAGTAAAAGTCTTTTAATTTCATGGCTGCAATAACCATGTGCAGTGATTTTGGAGGCCAGAAAAATAGTCAGCCACTGTTTCCCCTGTTCCCCACTTATGTGCCATGAAGTGATGGGACCAGATGCCATGATCGTTGTTTTCTGAATGTTGAGCTTTAAGCCAACTTTTTCACTCTGCTCTTCACTTTCATCAAGAGGCTCTTTAGTTCTTCTTCACTTTCTGCCATAAGGGTGGTGTCATCTGCATATCTGAGGTTATTGATGTTTCCCCCAGCAATCTTGATTCCAGCTTGTTCTTCTTCCAGCCCAGCATTTCTCATGGTGTACTCTGCATATAAGTTAAATAAGCAGGGTGACAATATACAGCCTTGACGTACTCCTTTTCCTATTTGGAACCAGTCTGTTGTTCCATGTCCAGTTCTAACTGTTGCTTCCCGACCTGCATACAGATTTCTCAAGAGGCAGGTCAGGTGGTCTGGTATTCCCATATCTTTCAGAATTTTCCACAGTTTTCTGTGTCAAAGGCATAGTCAATAAAGCATAAATAGATGTTTTTCTGGAACTCACTTGCTTATTCGATGATCCAGGGATGTTGGCAATTCGATCTCTGGTTCCTCTGCCTTTTCAAAAACCAACTTGAACATCTGGAAGTTCACGGTTATGTATTGCTGAAGCCTGGCTTGGAGAATTTTGAGAACTACTTTACTAGCATTTAAGATGAATGCAATTGTGTGGTAGTTTGAGCATTCTTTGGCATTGCCTTTCTTTGAGACTGAAATGAAAACTGACCTTTCCCAGTCCTGTGGCTACTGATGACTTTTCCACATTTGCTGACATATTGAGTGCAGCACTTTCACAGCATCATCTTTCAGGATTTGAAATAGATCAACGGGAATTCCATCACCTCCATTAGCTTTGCTTGTGGAGTGATGCTTCCTATTGCCCACTTGCCTTCCCATTCCAGGATGTCTGGCTCTAGGTGAGTGATCACACCATCATGATTATCTGGGTCATGAAGATCTTTTTTGTACATTTCTTCTGTGTATTCTTGCCACCTCTTCTTAATATCTTCTGCTTCTGCTAGGTATATCACAAGTAATATAATCTTATCTAACAAATAGATTTCTTTATTAATAAATATTTGTCTGTCATACTTCCTCAGAGTGTCATAAAGATTTTTATCCTAAGAAGTTTTATTCTAAGAACCAATTACAGAACTTCATGTTATCTACTAAAAATGTTTTCATTTTCAGTAAAAACTTTATGTTTACTCTCAAGCATGGTTTAAAAATAAATCAGCCTTAAAGTTATTTCATTTGTCCTTTCTGATGTAGTTAAAAAAAAAAAAACACAATTTTTGCTCTTATATACCTCCATATTCTGTGATCTATGACTTGAAACTTTGGGGATAGAAGGCTCCTACTTGGATGATGAGGGAACATTGAACTTTGTTCAAAGGACAGAGGCAAGAAAGTAGAACAAATCAAGATAAGGGGCAAGGTTAATCTCAGTCTAAATTCCTTCAGTATATGTTTTATTTTTAAAAGAAACATTTAAAAACTTGATCTGCAATGCCCTCAACAATATGTCATTGGTTAGGAAAACTTTTCACTTTTTGCAAGTGAATGAGTGTTTATTCACTGCCTAAAGCTAATCTCTATTTCACACCCCATGGATTTGATGACAAAAAAATTTAAATTACTACCATTATTTTTATTTTTCCAATAACATAGAAATCATATGAAATTTGTATGGGTATAAATAGGATTATGATGAAGTACTATTGTGATATTAAGAGGTGCCTCATGTGTATATTCATAGGGAAATGAACAGATAATCATAACCAAGCAAACATTTGTTCTTCCATGATAGCTCTTGTGGTAAAGAATAGGCATGAAATGCAAGAGACTAAGGAGAGTCAGTTTCATTTCCTGAGTTGGGAAAATCCCCTGGAGGAGGAAATGGCAACCCACTCCAGTGTTCTTGACTGGAAAATTACGTGGACAGAAGAGTCTGATGGGCTACAGTTCATGGGGTCTCAGAGTCAGACAGGATTGAGCACACACACACAGAGAAACAAACATTTACAAAAAAAAAAAAAAGAGAGAGAGAGAAAGAGAGAGAGAAAGTCTCAAAGAATTACAGAATTAGTCTCTAGTGTTTCTGTTAGAATCTAGAATTTGTTCCTCTTACTGAATAATTGTTCTTACATTTTCCCAATAATAGTGAAATTATGCCTGTCTTAATATTTAGAGTTTGACCAGAGAGAAATAACATGAGTTTTTCAGATTCCCTGCAATTCTCGGAGAATGTCAAGATTTTTGCCAACAACAAAGAGACAATATATTGAAGAGAATTCTAAGCTCAAAATATAGTTTTGCCACATTTTAGTTGTCTTGGGCAGCTATTTTTTTAATTTTGATTTCAAGAAACTTTATTACTTAATTTAGGATAATAGTAAAACTACATTCTTTATAGACTTACTTTTAAAATGGAATGAGTTGATATATGTAAATTGGCTATTTCCAAGTCTGATGCAAGTGTTTGTTAACTAGAATAAAATAAAAGCACGGAATAGTTAAGAGAAACCCACTTTGCTGTGGTGTGGCTAGACCTAGCCAGAAAGTTGCATGATTGATAAAGTACTCCTTTCAGTCTCTCTTTCTCCTTCCCTTCTCTCCTTGCCTCTCCTCTTCCCCCTACTTTCCCCATGCCCTAACTTATTTACTCATATACATATGTTATAAAGTGTGATATGAAGGGCTTATCATTGCTATTAAGGGTGAACATATTAGAGCTGTATAATTCATTTTAGTAAGATTTTAATTGTCAATATTTTCCAACTCCTGGAGATATATCTGTACAAATACATAGCTGTGTTAGCACTACCTACTGGTTTGACGTTCTCATAGGCTGGTGTTTTTATTTCCATTTCTCCTCTTGGTGGTGGTGTTTAGTTGTCAGTCGTGTCTGACTCTTTGTAGCCACATGGACTGTAGCCCACCATGCTCCTCTGTCCATGGGATTTTCCAGGCAAGATTGCCAGAGTGGGTTGCCATTTCCTACTTCAGCAGATCTTCCCAACCCAGGGATCAAACCCATGTCTCTTGCATCTCCTGCATTAGCAGGCAGATTCCTTACCACTGTGCCACCAGGGAAGCCAGTTCTCTTTTTATAAATTCACTAATGATTAGATACCTACTTGGGCACCATATGTAGTATGAGGCCAATAAATTTAAAAATATACCACTGTAAGCAAAAGGTTTTATGTGCAAACATGTTAGGGTTTTAAAACATTTTTAAAGGTATATAAAGTGTTTGCAATCACTGTCTTCATCTCCTAAGCAGATAAAAAGAAGTTTCCAAAGGCAGAACTGGGTCTAAATTTGTAACAAATGAGTTAACATAAATAAATAAAACTTGGAAACCTAATAGGTTATTTGAATCTATGCTGGGAGGGATTGGGGGTAGGAGGAAAAGGGGATGACAGAGGATGAGATGGCTGGATGGCATCACCGACTCGATGGATGTGACTTTGAGTGAACTCCGGGAGTTGGTGATGGACAGGGAGGCCTGGCATGATATGATTCATGGGGTCACAAAGAATTGGACACTACTGAGCGACTGAACTGAACTGAACTGAACTGATGAGTTAAACTCACTTATAAGCAGAAAACGTTATTTAAATTTCAAATGTCCCAAACTGGTGAGAAAATATTTAGAAATACCCACATTTTTCCAGCACATGCAAGCTAATATTAATTGTTAATAAAGACTAGTTAGAGCTTTCCATCTTGTGAATAAATATATAGATGAAGTTATCCTGATCCAAGGAGATCTCTTACCCAGGCAAGACCAATAAATAAGTATATGGAATAGCAAAGAATATATCAGCTATTGACTCAGAGCAAAACTGAGCCCTCTAGTTTTAACTCTGTACCTTATTAGTACAAAAGAGTCATGTAGCTCTTATTTGTGTAGCTATGCCCTAAGGACCTTGTGATTTTTATACTCAAAGATTTTAGTGATAAATATATTTTTGAAAGAAAACAAACAATAATATTGTTCTTCTGTTAATTTGTTTATTAGCCTTAAAATTTGGTATATCTCAACGTTGGTATTTAGTCCAGTGTTAGTAGTTTTACTGAATAAAAATCAAGTATTTTGTAAACTAATTCTTCACTATAATACTGCTTGGGGGCTCTATCCTGTTAAGACCCTAAATGATAAGATGACATTATGAATATGAACATTATATATAAATGTGAATATAGTGCACTTCCCAGGTGGCTAAATGGTAAAAAAATCTGCCTGCCAATGCAGGAGATGTAGGTTTGATCCTTGGGTCAGGAAGATAACATGGAGAAGGAAAAGGCAACCCACTCCAGTATTCTTTCCTGGGAAATACAATGGACAGAGGAGCCTGGTAGGCTACAATTCATGGGGTCACAAAAGAGTTGGACATGACATAGTGACTAAACAACAACATCAATTTAAACATATTAACATTAGGTTTAAAACTAAACAATATTGAATATTAAACTAGATTGGAATGTGTTAAATTCTAGAGCCAGACTCTAGTCAATAGCTATATATTATTGTAACTTTCTTCACTTTTCTGTGTCAACTCTTTGTAAATTCTCCAGGCAGTTGACTCTCTGGCCTCTGTTTGAAAGGTACTTCCTTTCTTGGTTGCAGCTTAGAGATTTATTGAGCAAATAATTTTTGTTTTCTGCCACAGAGCTTCTAAAACTGAATCTTTGCCATTTTCTCACTTTAGGGGGAACACAATTTTCTATGGTTATATATTTTAAATGCTAAGGCAACAATAAGCAAAGCCCCTTATTTTTAACATTTTTCCCCACCCTTCTTTATGCAGTTCATTAATGAGAAACTTAGACTCATTCCCATGTCCTCTGTGGTAATATTCATTGCAAACATCATTACGGATATGAGGTCTCTCCCTTAATTAAGAACTAAAAGGCTTCATTTCCTAAAACAAAAGCATGTGGCGGGTTTTATTGATCTGGTTTGTGTCGCCAGCTGAACACATTAGCAGAGATTATTGATTACTCTAGTGGTAATGAGCTTGATTCCTTGTCAGGTGAAGTCCACATTCCTTGAGAGCATTTTCTTGAAATGGGCTAACATGCAAGTGCACGTTCACGGTGATGTATGATTCAGTAGAGTTTTAAAGCTTTATTGCCAATGAATCATTCTTTAAAAATATAACAGCAGTCATTAAAAAGGTTATTTTCTAGTCATTATCTTTTTATACCCTCTTCTGAATGCTAATGATGCACTTATGAATAGATGGTAATCCAAAACAAGGGTAGCATTAAAGGGATGTGATCACACATGGCTTGTCCTGCTTTTAATAAGTTTTCAGGTAACCATCTTCATTATCATTTGATGACCAGGATGTGCAACTTAACTAGTTCAACTTCATCATGATAAACAGTCATAATCTCTACCCAGTATTTAAATAAGAATTGATGAAAATAGCTTCAAGGATTGATGACCAATAAGAAACGATAACTGGATAGTAAATGTGAGTGATATGTTCTAAGAAAAATAATGTAACTTCTTCATTAAGCAAAATGGTTCAGACAAAAATTTCAAAGATCTATCTTACTTCATGATTTCTCTTCAAGTAAAAGACCTACTAATCAATTCAGTGATCAATGCAAAGATATAGAGGGAAACTATAGAATGGGAAAGACTAGAAATCTCAAGAAAACTATAGATATCAAGGGAACATTTCATGCAAAGATGGAAACAACAAAGAACAGAAATGCTATGGACATAACAGAAGCAGAAGATATTAAGAAGAAGTGGTGAGAATACACAGAACTATACAGAAAATATCTTATGACCCAGATAATCATGACAATGTGATCAGCCACCTAGAGCCAGACATCCTGGACTGTGAAGTCAAGTGGGCCTTAGGAAGCATCACTACGAACACAACTAGTGGAGGTGATGCAATCCCAGTTGAGCTATTTCAAATCCTAAAAGATGATGCTGTGAAAGTGCTGAACTCAATATGCCAGCAAATTTGGAAAACTCAATAGTGGCCACAGGACTGGGAAAGGTCAGTTTTCATTCCAATCCCAAAGAAAATCAAGCCAAAGAATGCTTAAACTACCACACAATTGCACTCATTTCACACGCTAACAAAGTGATGCTCAAAATTCTCCAAGCAAGGCTTCAACAGTACATGAATCATGAAATTCCAGATCTTCAAGTTGGGTTTAGAAAAGGCAGAGGAACCAGAGATGAATTTTCCAACATCTGTTGGATCATCGAAAAGGCAACAGAGTTCCAGAAAAATTTCTGCTTTATTGACTACACCAAAGCCTTTGTGTGGATCACAACAAACTGTAGAAAATTCTTTAAGAGATGGGAATATCAGACCACCTTACCTGCCTCCTGAGAAATCTATATGCAGGTCAAGAAGCAACAGTTAGATTCAGATATGGAAATTGTTTCAAATTGGGAAAGGAGTATGTGAAGCCTGTATATTGTCATCCTGCTTATTTAGCTTATATACAGAGCACATTATGTGAAATGCTCGGCTGGGTGAAGCATAAACTGGAATCAGGATTGAAGGGAGAAATATCAATAAACTCAGATACACAGGTGATATCACCCTTAGGGCAGAATGCAAAGAACTAAAGAGCCTCTTGATGAAAGTGAAAGAGGAGATGAAAAAGCTGGCTTAAAACTCAACATTCAAGAAATGAAGGGCATGGCATCCAGTCAGTCCCATAACGTCATGGCAAATAAATAGATGGGGAAACAATGGAAACAGTCAGAGACTTTATTTTGGGAGGCTCCAAAATCACTGCAGATAGTGACTGCAGCCATGAAATTAAAAGACAATTGCTCCTTGAAAGAAAAATTATGGCCAACCTACACAGCTTATTAAAAAGCAGAGCCATTACTTTGAGGACAAAGGTTTGTCTAGTCAAAGCTATGGTTTTCCAGTAATTATGTATGGATGCAAGAGTTAGATCATAAAGAAAGCTGAGTGCCAAAGAATTGATGTTTTTGAACTGTGGGGTTAGAGAGGACTCTTGAGAGTCCCTTGGACTGTAAGGAGATCCAACCATTCCACCCTAAAAGAAATCAGTCCTGAATATTCATTGTAAGGACTGATGCTGAAGCTGAAACTCCAATATTTGGACACCCAATGTGAAGAATTGACTCATTTGAAAAGTCTGTGATGCTGGGGAAGATTGAAGGTGAGAGGAGAAGGGGACAACAGAGAATGAGACACTATGATGGCATCACCGACTCAATGGACATGAGTTTGAGTAAACTCCAGGAGCTGGTGATGGACAGGGAGGCCTGACCTGCTGCAGTCCATGGGGTCAAAAAGAGTTGGACATGACTGTGATATTGAATTGAAAAGACCTACTTATTAATGCATTAGAGTGGGACTTTGCCAAATGGGATGAATAAAAGCAATGAGAGATCTGTTATCCTTCTGACAGGACAACATCAAGGTGATAGTTGGACTTTGATTTTATATATATATACATATATACACACACACACTCAATCAAAAGAATCTGGCTTATCTTAAAAAAATCAGAAAAGTATTAAGAAAATAATTAGAATACTTGAGTTTTGTATTTGCTAGCTTCATTACAGGTAAATTTGAAAAACAACCTAAGTGATAAAATTCAGGCCTGTTAAATGGAAGGAAGAGATACTCATGAAAATACTGTGCAGTGGTTTATAAGAATTAGAGTCAATGAGAATCCTAGAGATGTTACTTGGAGCCTTAAATTCTCATGCTGATTTTGGATAAAAAGAAAACTATTTAATTTCAAACCTTTAATCCTTTTATAGTCTATTGAGAAATTTATCTTGACTTTGTTGCAAAGCCGTCTGGGCCCACTACCAGAAAAAGAGATTATCTACCTTTCCCCACTGACCATTTCTGCAACACTTGATTGAAGGGACAAAATTTTTCTGACCTTTGAATCAATCCAATCCCCAATCTCACAAGTCCCTGAAAATTTTATCCACAATACATTGATGACTTATCTGGCTTCCATCTCTGGTATATCTTATACTATGCGAACCCTCATAGAATAATATGTAAAGTTAATGGAGGTGCAAACACAGTGGACTAAAATAATATGTTATTTGTAATTTAGAATCAAGTTCACCTTTGAAGCTCGAGAAAATTGAATTTTGGTAGTTTGAAATCAGCAACAGGTTTCCAAATCCAGGTTTATCAACATACCTACAGATTTTCATTATCAAATTCTTATCCAGATAAAACATAGTTCTTTTTTTTTTAAATTTATTTATTTTTTTATTTTACTTTACAATTCTGTATTGGTTTTGCCATACATTGACATGAATCCACCACGGGTGTACATGCGTTCCCAAACATGAACCCCAGTCTATGTCCGATGCAGGATACGGCACACTTGGGGCTGGTACACGGGGATGACCCAGAGAGATGTTGTGGGGAGGGGGGTGGGAGGGGGGTTCATGTTTAAAACATAGTTCTTATGAAACTTTACCCATTTCATTTATATGACATTTTATATGGATTATAATGTTATGTTAAAAGACAAATATTCACCCTCATTTTTTTTTTTTTTCTGAATGACTTAAGAATTGTTAGCAGTATCAGTGAAAACAGTCTTCCCTAGTACTTCAGCTGATGTAGAATCTGCCTGCAGTGCAAAGGACCTCGGTTAGATTCCTGGATTGGAAAGATCCTGAAGAGATAGGCTACCCACTCCAGTATTCTTGGGCTTCCCTGGTGGCTCAGATGGTAAAGAATCCACCTGTAGTGCAAAAGACCTGAGTTCAATCCCTGGGTTGGGAAGATTTCTTGGAGGAGGGCATGGCAGCCCACTCCAGTATTTCTGCTTGGAGAATTCCCATGGATACAGGAGCCTGGCAGGCTATAATCCATGGGGTCAGAAAGAGTTGGACATGACTAGTGATTAAGCACAGCACAGCACAGCACATGAGTAAGAATATCTTGCATGGTATCATAAGTGGTCTGTCTTATACCAAAAGTCCTATACTTTTCAACATTGCTAAATATAACATGTTGTATATTATATACATTTTTATTTTCTAATAGCATGATTTTTAGTAGAGATTACCCAATTCTTGAAAATAAAGTATGAAAACTTTATAAATCATTTCAGTGAACATCTACAGATTAAAGTATAAATCCTCCTCACAAAATCTTAGTGTCTCCATGATCTTGCCCTACTGTCCTTCACAGTTCATTTATGCCTGCGCTAGCACACGTGCACAGGCACAAACACACAAAGACACACAAACACACACACACACCCCAAAACAGTAGCTGAGGAGTAACATGTTTTTCTTCCCAAGATATTTTCTTCTCTCCTGTTTGCTCTTCCTGGAACATCCCCTATTTCATCTTTACTTGGCAAATTGCTCCCAAGACTAACTGTCTCAAACTGAAATTTCTCTGACTTACAGAATAATAATGATAAAGCTTTCAGTGCTCTGTTAAGCTCACAATTGTTTTTGTACCTTATCACATTAATCTCACATTTTAATTTATATAGAGCATCCATCACCTTCTCAGACCTGAATATTCTGACAATGTAAAAATATATAAAGGGGAATATTAGGCTATTTGAGAGAAACAGGATAATATGGATTAGTCACACAAATGCTTGTGTTGAATTTTTAGACCTAGAGAATAACTGAAAAGATTTTTTTATTTTTTTTTTAAATTTATTTATTTATTTTTAAAGCATTTTTTCTTATATCACTTTAGAAGGAATAATATGATGATAGCAGAGATGACATTTTTGTTTAAAAATATATGTTGATTTATTTCATATAAGCTTTGATTATAATTTATTTCCCTTGGGTATTTTCAGTTTGACATTCTTATGTTTTGAAGAAATTCTCAGTTGATTCAAAAGATTCTGCAAAATGTGATTTGATTCTCAGTATATGTTATATATTAGCTCATATATTGTTATAGTCACATAACATAATTAGCTAATGATCAAAATACATGATAGTAGCATGCAGTTGCATGAAATATTCTCACAGTATATTTATACATATTGTTATATCTTTCAAATAGTCATTTAAAGAATTCTTATGGGTGAAATATATAAGAAAAAAGATAAATATGAAAATAGGATTCAAGATTATAATCACACTGGTGAAAGTATGGAGAATGGAGACATTGATGCCAAAACCTCAGCATCTGTGAATTGGTTCCAAATTGAATTTTGGAGACAGAATTTTGGGTGAAGTAGAAAAGCTGTATTGCTTTGCTAGGCAAAGGGGGACACAGCAGGCTCCTGCCCTCAAAAACTGTGTTCCCACCTGGGAGTGTTTGGTAAGAAATTTTATAGCAACAGTTCAATAATAGGGTTGCTGAAAAGATTAAAGTATGTGCAGGAACTCCACTCCTTTAATCTTAAATTTAGGAAATCTCCTGATGAACTTCTCTGTTCCCTTTAATCTGGCCTCAGGTCAGTTCAGTTCAGTTACTCAGTCATGTCCCGACTCTGCAACCCAATGGATTGCAGTACACCAGGCCTCCCTGTCCATCACCAACTGCCTGAGTCCACCCAAATTGATGTTCATTGAGTTGGTGATGCTGTCCAACCATCTCATCCTGTCATCCCCTTTTACTCCCACCTTAACTCTTTACCAGCATCAGAGTTTTTTCCAATGAGTCAGTTCTTTGCACCAGGTGGCCAAAGTTTCAGATTCAATATCAGTCCTTCCAATGAACACCCAGGACTTATCTTCTTTAGGATGGACTGGTTGGATCTCCTTGCAATTCAAGGGATTCTCAAGAGTGTTCTCCAGCACCACAGTTCAAAAGCATCAATTCTTTGGCACTCAGCTTACTTTATAATCCAAATCTCACATCCATACATGACTACTGGAAAAAGCATAGCTTTGACTAGAGGGACCTATGTTGGCAAAGCAATGTCTCTGCTTTTTAATATGCTATATAGGTTGGTCATACCTTTTATTCCAAGAAGTAAGCGTCTTTTAATTTCATGGCTGCGGTCACCACCTGAAGTGATTTTGGACCTCAGAAAGTAAAGTTTGTCACTCTTTCCACTGTTTCCCCATCTATTTGCCATGAAGTGATGGGACTGGATGCCATGACATTAGTTTTCTAAATGTTGAGTTTGAAGCTGACTTTTTCACTCTCCTCTTTAACTGTGATCAAACGGCTGTTTAGTTCTTCTTCACTTTTTGCTATAAGGGTGGTGTCATCTGCATAACTGAGGTTATATTTCTCCCAACAATCTTGAATCCAGCTTGTGCTTCATCCAGCCCAGTGTTTCTCATGATGTACTCTGCATATAAGTTAAATAAGCAGGGTGACAATATACAGCCTTGATGTACTCCTTTCCCTATTTGGAACCAGTCTATTGTTCCATGTCCAGTTCTAACTGTTGCTTCCTGACCTGCATACAGAGTTCTCAAGAAGTAGGTCAGGTGGTCTGGTATTCTCATCTTTTTAAGAATTTTCCACAGTTTGTCGTGATCTATGCAGTCAAAGGCTTTGGCATAGTCAGTAAAGCAGATGATTTTTTGAACTCTCTTGCTTTTTTTGACGATCCAACAGATGTTGGCAATTTGATCTCTGGTTCCTCTGCCTTTTCTAAATCCAGCTTGAACATCAGGATTTTCACAGTTCATGTACTGCTGAAGTCTGACTTGGAGAATCTTGAGCATTACTTTACTAGTGTGTGAGATGATTGCAATTGTGCAGTATTTTGAGCATTCTTTGGCATTGTCTTTCTTTTGGATTGGAATGCAAACTGGCCTTTCCCAGTACTGTGGCCACTGCTGAGTTTTCCAAATTTGCTGGCATATTTTAGGATTTGAAATAGCTCAGCTGGAATTCTATCACCTCTACTAGCTTTGTTCATAGTGAGGCTTCCTAAGGCCCATTTGACTTCACATTCCAGGATGTCTGGCTCTAGTGAGTGATCACACCATTGTGATTATCTGAGTCATGAAGGTCTTGTCTGTATAATTCTTCTGTGTATTCTTGCCACCTCTTCTTAGTATCTTCTGCTTCTGTTAGGTCTATGCCATTTCTGTCCTTTATCAAACCTATCTTTGCATGAAATGTTCCCTTGATATCTCTAATTTTCTTGAAGTGATCTCTAATCTTTCTTATCCTATTTTCTTCCTCTATTTACTTGCACTGATCACTGAGGAAGGCTTTCTTATCTCTCCTTGCTATTCTTTAGAACTCTGCATTCAAATAGGTATATCTTTCCTTTTCTCCTTTTCCCATTACTTCATGGCACATAGATGGAGAAACAGTGGAAACGGTGGCAAACCTTTATTTTGGGGGGCTCCAGAATCACTGCAGATGGTGACTGCAGCCATAAAATTAAAAGATGCTTACTTCTTGGAAGAAAAGTTATGACCAACCTAGACAGCATATTGAAAAGCAGAGACATTACTTTGTCAACAATGGTCCGTCTCCCCAAGACTATGATTTTTCCAGCGGTCATGTATGGATGTGAGAGTTGGATTACAAAGAAAGCTGAGCGCCAAAGAATTGATGCCTTTGAACTGTGGTGTTGGAGAAGTCTCTTGAGGGTCCCTTGGACTGTAAGGAGATTCAACCAGTTTGTCCTAAAGGAAATCAGTCGTGAGTGTTCATTGAAAGGACTGATGTTGAAGCTGAAACTCCAATATTTTGGCCACCTGATGCAAAGAGCTGACTCATTTGAAAAGGCCCTGATGCTGGGAAAGATTGAAGGCAGGAGAAGGGGACGGCAGAGAATCAGATGGTTGGATGACATGATCAATTCCATGTTTACTCCAGTTTGAGTAAACTCTGGGAATTGGTGATGGACAGGGAGGCCTGGCGTGCTGTGGTCCATGGGGTCAGGAGAGTTGGACATGATGGAGTGACTTAACTGAATTGAACTGAATTCGCCTTTAGTTTGGCTTTCCCTCAGACAGATACCAGCCCAGCCTGTCTGGATGTTCACTAGGGAAGAGAAAGATGCCTAAAGGCTAGGAATGTTTAAGGTAGAATTTTAAATATGCATGCATGCATACAAGCTTAGTCACTCAGTCATGTCTGACTCTTTGTGGTTTGTAGCCCTCCAGGATGCTCTGTCCATGGGTTTCTCCAGGCAAGAATACTAGAGTGGGTTGCCATTCCTTTCTCCAGGGCATCTTCCCAACCCATGCACCAAACCTGGGTCCCTGAATTGCAGGCAAATACTTTATTGCCTGAGCCACCAGGGACACCCCAAGAATATGTATAAAAGGTCTATAAACCTTCCCTGTGGCCTCCACTTTGTCTCAGTACTTAAGTAGACAACAGAAGATGATCCCTTTCTGGGACTAGTTGCATTTAATGATCAAATTGCCTTATTAAGACACATGTACCAGAAGGAGATGAGAGAATTAGAAGAAGACTGTCAACTCTTTGTGGAGAAGGAAATGGCAACCCACTCCAGTACTCTTGCCTGGAAAATTCCATCGAGGGAGGAAGCTCGTAGGTTACAGTCCATGGGGTCACAAAGAGTTGGACACGACTGAGAGCTTTGAGTAGCTTCTTCTATAAAAGTTTGTTGATGACAAACTTCCATCAGTACAGAATGCTGAACACATGATCTATATCAATTGCAATGGCTCTATCAGTATGGCAGAAAGAGAAACTCAGTACAGATCAACAGTGGAAATGCCACAGATGGCACCAATACTCATCAATAGCCAGATGTATTCAATCTGTCAGAATTAACAGGAGGCCATGCCCCATAAGAGGTGTCCCAGGTGACACAATGATAATAAATCCACCTGCCAATGCAGGACATACAAGAGAGGCTGTTTTGATCCCTGAGTTGGGACGATTCCCTGGAAAAGGACATGGCAACCCACTCCAATATTCTTGCCTGGAGAATCCCATGGACAGAGGAATCTGTTGGGCTAGGGTCCATAGGGTCATAAAGCATCAGACAGGATTACATGGCTAAGTACACAGTACACATGCTCCATAGAATGTTTCTTTTCTCCCTTTGCAGCTTTAGGTGCGAATTACAAATTTGGCATGTAAGTATAGCCTCTGCGTCAGAAACAGAGTCTGTCTGTTTTATTCTGGTCTTCTTTGGTTTGGTTTGGATATGTTTTAGTGCCTAGTCTATGATGTGAGCACTTTGCCATGTCTGGTGTGGTGAATTTATGCAGCAATCTGGTAGTCAAGCAACACAGACACTGTTAAGAGCCTAATGCGATATAGTGTCGCCAGTGAACAGGTTATTTTTGTGGACAGCTATATACATCACCCGGAGAAGGCAATGGCACCCCACTCCAGTACTCTTGCCTGGAAAAATCCCATGGACGGAGGAGCCTGGTAGGCTGCAGTCCATGGGGTGGCTAAGAGTCTGACACGACTGAGTGACTTTACTTTCACTTTTCACTTTCATGCATTGTAGAAGGAAATGGAACCCCATTCCAGTATTCTTGCCTAGAGAATCTCAGGGACAGGGGGAGCTTGGTGTGCTGCCGTCTCTGGGGTCGCACAGAGTTGGACACGATTGAAGCGATTTAGCAGCAGCAGCAGCAGCAGCATATACGTCACCCAGACAGTTCAATCAGCCACCTCGATTTGATTCCATGGTTCATGTCCTTGAAGAGACATTGTCTCTTTAATCTCCAACAGTCCCAGAGTTTGAGTTTCGTCCAGCCACTGAATGGAGCTACCATGTCCACTTTCAGTTCATGAGTTTAATCAACTCACTTTTTTGTTTTCTCATTTGCAAGCATGCATTAATTTCTTAGTTGGAGGATAATTTCTTCACAATGTTGCGTCAACTGCATTTCTCCTCAAATTATGTCTATGGACTGTTTCTAGGTAGGAAACTTTAAACACTGAATAGTATATTTGCCTGTGAAAGTGTTAGTTCCTCAGTCATGTCTGACTGTTTGCAACTCTAGAGACTGTAACCCACCAGATTCCTATGTCCATGGATTTCTTCAGGCAAGGATGCTGGAGTGGGTTGCCATTCCCTTCTCCAAGAGATCTTCTTGACCCAGGGATTGAACCTAGATTTCCAATTGCAAGCAAATTCTTCACCTCTGAGCCATCAGGGAAGTCCCATATTTGCCTGTAGATATCAAAAATTCACATTTCCCTCATGTCTCAGTAGTAAAGAATGCACCTGCCAAGCAGGAGACATGGGTTTAATCCCTGGGTCAGGAAGATCCCCTGGAGAAGGAAATGGCTACCCACTACAATTTTCTTGCCTGAGAAATCCCACGACAGAAAAGCCTGTTTGGCTGCAGTTTATGGGGTCACAAAAGAGTCAGACATGACTTAGCAATTAAACAAAAACAACTTACAAGTATTTTGCAAAATACAAGTATTTTCTAGGAAGACCATAGTTGATACATAACCATAGTCAATTACATAAGTTTTTCCATGAATATCCAAATTCAAATGTTTGTCAAAATATTTGTATTTAAAAAAAAAAAAAAACTTTCTTTGGTATGACAGATTAATAGTTGCCAGTTAGCTCTCTGTTATAGTAGGAACTCTGAGTTTACTTATTAGGTATTAGCAACTTACATACTATGGAGTTTATAATTCTACATCCCTGAGAGTTATGGGTGAATTGATTTCATCTCACAAGTGTCTAAACCAGTAATTAGGAGTGAAATATATATATATTCTACTTTGTAGGAGTGAAAGTCTAAATGACTTGTGCATGCTAAGTTAATTCCATAAAAGGCCACTTCAACAAAAGTAGTTTTATTTTATTTTTTTTTTCGATTCTTACATGATATTATACATGTTTCAATGCCATTCTCCCAAATCATCTCACCCTCTCCCTCTCCCTCTGAGTCCAAAAGTCCGCTATACACATCTGTGTCTTTTTTGCTGTCCTGCATACAGGGTCATCATTGCCATCTTTCTAAATTCCATATATATGTGTTAGTATACTGTATTGGTGTTTTTCTTTCTGGCTTACTTCACTCTGTATAATTGGCTCCAGTTTCATCCATCTCATCAGAACTGATTCAAATGTATTCTTTTTAATGGCTGATTAATACTCCATTGTGTATATGTACCACAGCTTTCTTATCCATTCATCTGCTGATGGACATCTAGGTTGTTTCCATGTCCTGGCTATTATAAACAGTGCTGCGATGAACATTGAGGTACATGTGTCTCTTTCAATTCTGGTTTCCCCAGTGTGTATGCCCAGCAGTGGGATTGCTGGGTCATAAGGCAGTTCTATTTGCAATTTTTTAAGGAATCTCCACACTGTTCTCCATAGTGGCTGTACTAGTTTGCATTCCCACCAACAGTGTAGTAGTGTTCCCAAAAGTAGTTTTAAAAGTAATATGTTGCTTTATGAAAAGATCTATCTAGAATGGCAGACAATTTCTTTATAAAAATAAAGGTATCTATTCTCTTTCACTGACACATCTTAGAACCCTAGAAGTATAAACAAGGCAAGATAGTAGAATGAGGCTAATTTTATGAAATTAAAGCAGGATAAATATGTTGATTAGGCAGTTGAGAAAAAATTCAGTACAGGTCAGGTATGCAAATTAGGAGTTTAAAAAGTTAATCAGAGATATCTGTACTTGAAGTCTAGTGTATAGAATCCAAATCTGGGAGAAAAAGGCCCAGTGCATTTTCTCTAATTAAGAATACTGAAGTGAGTAGTCTGTTCCTTCTCCAGTGGATCTTCCTGATCCAGGAATTGAACTGGGGTCTCCTGCATTGCAGGTCAATTCTTTACCAGTTAAGCTACTAGGGAAGCCCCAATTATTCAGCTACTTATATATTTTGGCATAATTAAATTATATTTTTATACATTTAATTTGTTATAATGCTACAAGACTATTCAGGCATATCATATGTAGAAAACTATATAATTTGCCTAATCGCATGTAATTTGGTAAATTTTAAGCTCCCTATGATTAGTATTGTAATTTATTGCTAATGTTTAAATTTTATTTGTTAACTTCATAGATCTTATGGGCTCCAAAATCACTGTGGATGATGACTACAGCCATGAAATTAAAAGATACTTTCACTGTGGAAGAAAAGCTATGACAATCTTAGATAGCATATTAGCATGTTAAGTTATTGTTTTTCCAGTAGCCATGTACAGATGTAAGAGTTGGACCATAAAGAAGGCTGAGCCGAGCAATTTACGTTTCCAAACTGTGGTTCTAGAGATTCAAACCAGTTAATCCTAAAAGAAATCAACCCTGAATATTCCTTGGAAGGACTGACTGATGTTAAAACTGAAACTCCAATACTTTGGCCACCTGATGCGAAGAGCTGATTCATTGGAAAAGACCCTGATACTGAAAAAGAATGATTGCAGGAGTAGAAGGGGGCAATAGAGGATGTGAAGGTTGTCCATTGAGTCAATGGACATTGGTTTGAGCAAACTCCAGCAGATAGTGAAGGACAGGGAAGCCTGGCATGCTGCAGTCCAGGGGTCTCAAACAGTCAGACCCAACTTGAGCGACTGAACAGCAACATATTTATAGAGAAAAAAATCTGAATATTTTTGTATAATTTCAATCTTCAAAGCATAAATAGCTATTCAAAAGAATACCACCAAGACATTATTCACTACACTTTTATTGTTTGTGTAAAATTGTTCTCTCATTCTTCAAGCAACCACTGAAATTTTCAAATCTGATTTTGAGAATCAAAAGAATAAAATCAACTTGAAGTATATGAGGTTGTTTTTATTCACAACATTCTGTTTTATAGTCTGCACTCTGCATATAAAATCCAAGTCAGATAGGCAAAAACAGAGCAAACATCAATTGAGGCATTTTGAATCTTTTCATGGGGTCACCTTTTAAATAAATCCTATCAGTATTCTGTGAAGATACACATACATAGGACTATGCATCCAAAGTAGAAGGAATGCAAAAGGGACTGAATTCTCAGAAGAGACTTATTTGCACACATATTCATCATCAAAATGAATGAATTTGGCCAGCTAACTGAAAATAGGGCTGCAGACGTTACATGTAACCCTGGACAGCTGTAGCTCTGAGTGGGTCCAAGAGGAATGAGATCCACACTGCCATCTGTTCCCAGATATTTCTGACATTCTAGAATGGATTTGCTACTAACACAAGTCAATTACAGACATTTGTTTTTAACAGGGCACACAAAAAGAGGAGACAAGATAACATTGAACTGCCAACTTTTTGCTTTGATGGCTCATCCTGGGAATAGGAATGAATTTAAAAAAGGTGAGTATGCCCTTCTTTTGGTAAAGTTATGTGAGTAACCCTCACATCTCACAAACGATTCCTCTGTCAAAGAGAGTCATAGACATAGATAGTTGAAAAAGCAGAGGACCACTGTCCCATTTTCATGGCTAATTGAACATCAGGAATATTGATATATGTCAAATCTGTATTAACACTGACCACGAAGGAAATTATTTTCTTAGATTCTATAAAGCTGTGTTTCTAATTACAATAATTTGAAGCACAGATGCATGGTTTGCTACTTTTACCTGGGGAATCTCAAAATGCTTGCAACATGTTAACATTTTTAAAGGTTGACTGCATCTGAATTCACATTAAAAGATAATTGTGCTGGAAAGAGCAATTACAAAAATTAGACATCTTCATCAATGTGTTAATTATGTCAGTATATATGTAAGGTGATGAAATAGAAACAATCTTTACTACTGAACAATCCAGTTTTCATAACCTACACTGAGTCATCCTTTTATGGAACCTACATGTTCTTGCCTTAAGAGGAAGGTTTTCAGCATTTGAAAATGAAAATAATCACTCTTCTTTTAAAACTAGGTAGCATCATAGTTCATTGATTATCAAAATGGCATTAGTAATGGCAGCAGTATGCTATAGCTTAGTGGCAAATTCTTTCAAGGGTGATTTGACTGTGGCATTTCACCATCTACTCCATTTATCTAGATTTTGTCTGTACCACCTAAGAACATGTGGATAAAGAGTTTAAATAATTTACATGTGGAAGAATATTTCTCACATATATGCATCTACATGCATGCTAAGTTGCTTCAGTCATGTCAGACTCTACGTGACCCAATGGACTGTACCCTGCCAGGCTCCTCTGTCCATGAGATTCTCTAGGCAAGAATACTGGAATGGGGTACCATGCCTTCCTCCAGGGGATCTTCCTTACCCAGGGATCAAATCCTCATCTCTTATGTCTTCTGCATTAGCAGGTGTGTTCTTTACCACTAGTGCCAGGTGAAGTGACTTAGCATGTACACACACATATGTATGTGTGTGGAGATATATATATATATATAAATTTCTATTTTAGAAACAAATTGACAAAAAGAAATTTGTTACAATTTTTAAAATCTCTAATGTAAAAGCTTGATAAAATTAACACCTAATAAAATGTTCATGAAGATTCAAACAATAAAGTGACATATTTTTGTATTACTTTATATAATGATATATAAAGTATCACATAAATAAAGTGATACTTTTAAGAATAATTCATAAATTTAGCATATCATTAGACCAAGTATTCAATTCTGGAAATAGAGAAGTGCTTCTGCACTTTCAAGTGGCACCTTAAAATGAAGAGGGACAGGGTTCCTGTATTGCCCTAGGAAGATAGTGGAAGGTAGGGAGCCCTCAGAATCTGAGAAGGGTGTGACAGCTCCTCGTGTGCACCCTTGCTTGCTCTCAGGCTGTAACTTCCTTTGTAATCTGGCAAGGATGATTCTCCCCTGAGGGAAATGCATTGACCTTAACAGACAAGGAAGGCAAGCAACTATGATTTTATTATTAGATGTACTTTTCAGTAGCTGAATTAAAAAAAAAAAAGTTTCAGAAAGTGGTGTTTAAATTACTATAGCTGCAGGGCACCTGTAGTTTATGTGCTAACCATGTATGTATACTTTATGAAGCTATTTAATCTGCAATTCACTTTTTTAAAAAGGCAATCACCATAGCAACTGACATCAGAAAGTTTTGTGCTGGCTTTGACATACAGAGTACCCAGAAGATAATGCCATTTATATCCTATGAAGCTTGATTAAACTAGGAATGCCTGGTTTCAGGAAAGTGAGAATTAACTCACTATTTTAGTCTTTTTTTTTTTTTTTTCCTCATCACTTGGCAAATGATGAGGTTGGTGAAGTTAAAGCAAATTAAAAACTACTTAATGTTGGCTGCAAAACTCCTATTGGCAGAGAAGGCTATTCCTTAAAGAGACCTTAGCAATTATAAAAGAAAGTCCAATATAAGAGGTCAGAATTTAACTTTCAGTTATGAGGTATTCTCTGGAAAGAAACTAATTATTTATCTTCATGAGCACATAAATGTAATTTTCACATAAAAGTTCAAAGAAGCTATGGAGACTAATTGCTTTTTTTTTTTTTTTTCAGTAGCATGGTAAGGGTATGTCCATAAGAAACCATTTTCATCTTAGAGCAGCACAAAATAGTGAAAAAATTTTGAAAAATACTAAATGAAAATTTACCAACAATAAAAATTTGGAGAATTGCTATATTTTAGTATCAGAATACATAATATTGTTTTTTGCTTGTAATGAAATTAATAGATAGTATTTAAAAATAGTATGTTAAACATGTTTACCATGAAGATGTTAAAAACAAATATATTTCAATAAATGTATCCTCATCTTTAAAGCTTTACAAAATTTTTTCTTTAATTTTATTCTGAAAGTATGTTTTAATGTTGGATTTTCCTTTTCAGATCCTGATTATTTAAATGTATTTCTGAAGTTATTTCAATCAAGTCATCAAATGTAAAATAGTGACATTCTGGATCATAGTTAATAAGTAAATAATAATCATATTACTATATTCAATTATATTAATTATTTAATATTTATTGAACATATTTTATTATATATGCATGACTTCCAGGTAATACAGAGATAAGTGTTCAAATTATTTATGGGATCCTTGCCTTTAATAAGTGAGCATTATAAAATAAGGATATAAAGAGCCTCTTGATGAGGATGAAGGAGGAGAGTGAAAGAGTCAGCTTAAAGCTAAATACTTAAAACTAAGATCATGGCATTTGGCCCCATTACTTCATGGCAAACAGAGGGTGGAAAAGGTGGAAGTAGTGGCAGATTTCCTCCTCTTAGGCTCTAAAAACAAACACTGCAGATGGTTATTGCAGCCATAAAATCATCATATATTTGCTTCTTGGCAGGAAAGCAGCAGACTTAGCAGCAGCAGGAAAGCTATGACAAACCGAGGTAGTGTTGAAAAGCAGAGACATTGACGACAAAGGTCCATATGGTCAAGGCCATGTTCTTCCCAGTGGTCATGTATGGTTCTGGACTGTAAAGAAGATGGAGCACCAAAGAATCGATGCCTTTGAATTGTGCTGGAGAAGACTTCTGAGAGTCCCTTGGACAGCAAGAAGATCAAACCAGTCAATCTTAAGAGAAATCAACTCTGAATACTCATTGAAAGTACACATATATACTTCAAGTATATATGTATATATGTGTGTGTATATGTATATATGATTGAAGTATACATATATACGTCAAGAAAACAGAAGTAGAGGTAAGAGTATATGTGTGTATATATATATATTTGTATGACTGATTTGTGTTGTAGGGCAGAAGCCAACACAACATTGCAAAACAATTATCCTCCAATTAAAAGAAAATACTAATGAAAAAGACATAAATAAAAGGAAAAAAAGATCTTAAGAGCTAAATTATGTGATACATGCAATAAGTAATCATCTGATCATTTTCAGATTTACTTCATGCAATCTCCAAGAAGGGCTACTACAATCTTTTGTTTTCATCTTTATATTTTATATGAAAGAAGATAACCACACATTTTATCATTTCCCCAAAGCCAAAATATATTTATGGGAAATTGCCTTTTAAATTCACATATATGCTGGTAATTAAGGAGTAAATTTAATCTTGAATTAATTTCCTCTGTGGTGGAGCATCACTTTTATTCCTTGCCTTTGAAAGTCAGCCTGTGGATTCTATTGCCATAAAAGACCTCATCTAAAAAGACAATCTCCCAGCAAATTCCATCTTAGATGTGCAGCAGTCATGTGAGCCTGCTCTTACTTTTCTGATTGCACACTTGACTCTTGAGACACTCAGAGTCTCTCCTAATGCACACAATTTTAATTTCTTTTACACTTTTCAAAATTTGCCTTACTTTTCTCCTAACTTCTTTTTGTTCCTCCAGATCTGAATGTTGGGATATTTTACATATTTACTTATCTGTTTGTAGGTCTGATATTTCCTTGGTTTCTTCCTATCCTCATTTGTAGTCTCATGTCCACATCCTGCTGCTACCCATTTATTGAAGGGGCTATATTTTTTCCAATTATTACTCTCTAGCTCTATTCACTTGCTTTCTTGAAGAATCTTCATCTATCATTTTACTCAGCTCTTTCTAGAATAGGGAATCTTAATCTGTGATCTAATGACCCTTCATGTGTGAAAATAATTCTAGAAGTTGGTAAACAGATAAAATGCATGTAAAATTTTTCATGTGTAAATATTTACACATTTCTTTCCTGGGGAGAGTTTTACAGCATTTATCAATTGTTTTAAAGGGTCAACAAAGGACTCCAAAAATTTGACTATTACTATTTATATTTCCAATGCACACACCCATCTTATTATATGTTCAAATAGACACTGCATCTTCTACTGGCTTCTTTCTATTTCTTCTTCTCTATTGTTAAGTAGTGTATTGAGCTTATTTCTTTTTTCAAAACTAATTTATTTATTTGTAAATGAAATAAAGATGAAAATCTTTAATGATTAAAAATATAATTCCCAAAGAAGATGGAAAAATCATAAACCATTAGACACCTAACAACAAAGAAACAAAGATACATAAAGCAAAAATTACAATAAATATAAGGGGAAGTATATAATCATGCTGAGACACATTAATATTTCTCTGAGAATATTTTATCAAGTGCAGGAAAAATAAGATTAGGAGCATCTTTATTGATGTCATTAATAATTTAAATATAATAGATTTATACTTAATCATATCCTTCACAGATGTATTTAAAATTTTGTATCTCATACATTGTAATAGATTTCCATAGAACATTTAGAAAAACTGGGAAAAAGATAATCATTACTAAATTTCAAAAAGTAGAACTCTTTTTTTGTGTGTGATTCAGTTATACATATACATATATATTATTTTTGAAATTATTTTCCATTATAGGTTATCACAAGATATTGACTATAGTTCCCTGTGCTATATAGTAAACTTTTGTTGCTTGTTGCGTATCTATTTTTTGTTAAAAATCTAGCAGTCTCTTCATACTAAGTCAAACAAGTCAAATCAAAATGTCATAAGTGTTTTAGTTAGGCAAAGATTCATAAGTTTTCCAAAAAATATGTATCATACATAATTTTTATATATAATATATACAAAAGCGTCTCTACTATGCTTGATAAAGGCTTGGGAAAGAACATCAAAAATTTAAAAAGAGATGGAGAAACTGGAAAAACATACACTAAGTGACATGGGAGCATTGAATATGAGATAGAAAAATTGAAACAAACTAGATAAAAGATCCTTATATAGCCCAGTTTTTTAAAATATGGAAACACATTAGAAACATATCTGGAGCTCTGATTAAAAAAAGGAATACCTGGGCATTTATATTTTCTTGAAAATTCAAAGATAATCTGATATGTATCTGGATTTTAAAATATGATTACAGATTTTTTTATTTAATAGTAGCTTTGGTGATACAGAGTAATAGTTACATAATCACAATAGTAAAAAATATTTATAAGCTTTCACAATCAGTAGCCAGACAAAAAATAAAAGATAATTACAGTTGCAAGCAATAATGGAAGCATTTTTAATCTAACAATATAGAATAATTACATACAATTTATTTTTTTTTATTTTTTTTTTAATTTATTTATTTATTTTTAATTTTTACTTTACAATTCTGTATTGGTTTTGGCATAGATTGACATGAATCCACCACAGGTGTACATGCGTTCCCAAACATGAACCCCCCTCCCACCCCCCTCCCCACAACATCTCTCTGGGTCATCCCCGCGCGTCAGCCCCAAGCGTGTCATATCCTGCATCAGACATAGACTGGTATTTCGATTCTTACATGTTATTATACATGTTTCAATGCCATTCTCCCAAATCATCACACCCTCTCCCTCTCCCTCTGAGTCCAAAAGTCCGCTATACACATCTGTGTCTCTTTTGCTGTCCTGCATACAGGGTCATCATTGCCATCTTCCTAAATTCCATATATATGTGTTAGTATACTGTATTGGTGTTTTTCTTTCTGGCTCACTTCACTCTGTATAATCGGCTCCAGTTTCATCCATCTCATCAGAACTGATTCAAATGTATTCTTTTTAATGGCTGAGTAATACTCCATTGTGTATATGTACCACAGCTTTCTTATCCATTCATCTACTGATGGACATCTAGGTTGTTTCCATGCCCTAGCTATTATAAACAGTGCTGCGATGAACATTGGGGTACATGTGTTTCTTTCAATTCTGGTTTCCTCTGTGTGTATGCCCAACAGTGGGATTGCTGGGTCATAAGGCATTTCTATTTGCAATTTTTTAAGGAATCTCCACACTGTTCTCCATAGTGGCTGTACTAGTTTGCACTCCCACCAACAGTGTAGGAGGGTTCCCTTCTCTCCACACCCTCTCCAGCATTTATTGCTTGCAGATTTTTGGATCGCAGACATTCTGACTGGTGTGAAGTGGTACCTCATTGTGGTTTTGATTTGCATTTCTCTTATAATGAGTGATGTTGAGCATCTTTTCATGTGTTTGTTAGCCATCCGTATGTCTTCTTTGGAGAAATGTCTATTTAGTTCTTTGGCCCATTTTTTTATTGGGTCGTTTATTTTTCTGGAATTGAGCTGCAGGAGTTGCTTGTATATTTTTGAGATTAGTTGTTTGTCAGTTGCTTCATTTGCTATTATTTTCTCCCATTCGGAAGGCTGTCTTTTCACTTTGCTTATGTTTTCCTTTGTTGTGCAGAAGCTTTTAATTTTAATTAGATCCCATTTGTTTATTTTTGCTTTTATTTCCAGAATTCTGGGAGGTGGATCATAGAGGATCCTGCTGTGGTTTATGTCCGAGAGTGTTTTGCCTATGTTCTCCTCTAAGAGTTTTATAGTTTCTGGTCTTACATTTAGATCTTTAATCCATTTTGAGTTTATCTTTGTGTGTGGTGTTAGAAAGTGATCTAGCTTCATTCTTTTACAAGTGGTTGACCAGTTTTCCCAGCACCACTTGTTAAAGAGATTGTCTTTACTCCATTGTATATTCTTGCCTCCTTTGTCAAAGATAAGGTGTCCATATGTATGTGGATTTATCTCTGGGCTTTCTATTTTGTTCCATTGATCTATATGTCTGTCTTTGTGCCAATACCATACTGTCTTGATGACTGTGGCTTTGTAGTAGAGCCTGAAGTCAGGCAAATTGATTCCTCCAGTTCCATCCTTCTTTCTCAAGATTGCTTTGGCTATTCGTGGTTTTTTGTATTTCCATACAAATCTTGAAATTATTTGTTCTAGTTCTGTGAAAAATATCGCCGGTATCTTGATAGGGATTGCATTGAATTTGTAGATTGCTTTGGGTAATATACTCATTTTCACTATATTGATTCTTCCGATCCATGAGCATGGTATATTTCTCCATCTATTAGTGTCCTCTTTGATTTCTTTCATCAGTGTTTTAAAGTTTTCTGTATATAGGTCTTTAGTTTCTTTAGGTAGATATATTCCTAAGTATTTTATTCTTTTTGTTGCAATGGTGAATGGAATTGTTTTCTTAATTTCTTCTTCTACTTTCTCATTATTAGTGTATACGAATGCAAGGGATTTCTGTGTGTTGATTTTATATCCTGCAACTTTACTATATTCATTAATTAGCTCTAGTAATTTTCTGGTAGAGTCTTTAGTGTTTTCTATGTAGAGGATCATGTCATCTGCAAACAGTGAGAGTTTTACTTCTTCTTTTCCAATTTGGATTCCTTTTATTTCTTTTTCTGCTCTGATTGCTGTGGCTAAAACTTCCAGAACTATGTTGAATAGTAGTGGTGAAAGTGGGCACCCTTGTCTTGTTCCTGACTTTAGGGGAAATGCTTTCAATTTTTCACCATTGAGGATAATGTTTGCTGTGGGTTTGTCATATATAGCTTTTATTATGTTGAGGTATGTTCCTTCTATTCCTGCTTTCTGGAGAGTTTTTATCATAAATGGATGTTGAATTTTGTCAAAGGCCTTCTCTGCATCTATTGAGATAATCATATGGTTTTTATTTTTCAATTTGTTAATGTGGTGAATTACATTGATTGATTTGCGGATGTTGAAGAATCCTTGCATCCCTGGGATAAAGCCCACTTGGTCATGGTGTATGATCTTTTTAATGTGTTGTTGGATTCTGATTGCTAGAATTTTGTTGAGGATTTTTGCATCTATGTTCATCAGTGATATTGGCCTGTAGTTTTCCTTTTTTGTAGTATCTTTGTCAGGTTTTGGTATTAGGGTGATGGTGGCCTCATAGAATGAGTTTGGAAGTTTCCCTTCCTCTGCAATTTTCTGGAAGAGTTTGAGTAGGATACGTGTTAACTCTTCTCGAAATTTTTGGTAGAATTCAGCTGTGAAGCCGTCTGGACCTGGGCTTTTGTTTGCTGGAAGATTTCTGATTACAGTTTCAATTTCCGTGCTTGTGATGGGTCTGTTAAGATTGTCTATTTCTTCCTGGTTTAGTTTTGGAAAATTGTATTTTTCTAAGAATTTGTCCATTTCTTCCAGGTTGTCCATTTTATTGGCATATAATTGCTGATAGTAGTCTCTTATGATCCTTTGTATTTCTGTGTTGTCTGTTGTGATCTCTCCATTTTCATTTCTAATTTTATTGATTTGATTTTTCTCTCTTTGCTTCTTGATGAGTCTGGCTAATGGTCTGTCAATTTTATTTATCCTTTCAAAGAACCAGCTTTTGGCTTTGTTGATTTTTGCTATGGTCTCTTTTGTTTCTTTTGCATTTATTTCTGCCCTAATTTTTAAGATTTCTTTCCTTCTGCTAACTCTGGGGTTCTCTAATTCTTCCTTTTCTAGTTGCTTTAGGTGTAGAGTTAGGTTATTTATTTGACTTTTTTCTTGTTTCTTGAGGTATGCCTGTATTGCTATGAACTTTCCTCTTAGCACTGCTTTTATAGTGTCCCACAGGTTTTGGGTTGTTGTGTTTTCATTTTCATTAGTTTCTATGCATATTTTGATTTCTTTTTTGATTTCTTCTGTGATTTGTTGGTTATTCAGAAGCGTGTTGTTCAGCCTCCATATGTTGGAATTTTTAATAGGTTTCCTCCTGTAATTGAGATCTAATCTTAGTGCATTATGGTCAGAAAAGATGCTTGGAATGATTTCGATTTTTTTTGAATTTATCAAGGTTATATTTATGGCCCAGGATGTGATCTATCCTGGAGAAGGTTCCATGAGCACTTGAGAAAAAGGTGAAATTCATTGTTTTGGGGTGAAATGTCCTATAGATATCAATTAGGTCTAACTGGTCTAATGTATCATTTAAAGTTTGCGTTTCTTTGTTAATTTTCTGTTTAGTTGATCTGTCCATATGTGTGAGTGGGGTATTAAAGTCTCCCACTATTATTGTGTTGTTGTTAATTTCCCCTTTCATACTTGTTAGCATTTGTCCTACATATTGCGGTGCTCCTATATTGGGTGCATATATATTTATAATTGTTATATCTTCTTCTTGGATTGATCCTTTGATCATTATGTAGTGGCCTTCTTTGTCTCTTTTCACAGCCTTTGTTTTAAAGTCTATTTTATCGGATATGAGTATTGCCACTCCTGCTTTCTTTTGGTCTCTATTTGCATGGAATATCTTTTTCCAACCCTTCACTTTCAGTCTGTATGTGTCCCTTGTTTTGAGGTGGGTCTCTTGTAAGCAGCATATAGAGGGTTCTTGTTTTTGTATCCAATCAGCCAGTCTTTGCCTTTTGGTTGGGGCATTCAATCCATTTACGTTTAAGGTGATTATTGATAAGTATGATCCCGTTGCCATTTGTTTTATTATTTTGGGTTCGGGTTTATACTCCCTTTTTGTGTTTCCTGTCTAGAGAATATCCTTTAGAATTTGTTGGAGAGCTGGTTTGGTGGTGCTGAATTCTCTCAGCTTTTGCTTGTCTGTAAAGCTTTTGATTTCTCCTTCGTATTTGAATGAGATCCTTGCTGGGTATAGTAATCTGGGCTGTAGGTTATTTTCTTTCATCACTTTAAGTATGTCTTGCCATTCCCTCCTGGCCTGAAGAGTTTCTATTGAGAGATCAGCTGTTATCCTTATGGGAATCCCCTTGTGTGTTATTTGTTGTTTTTCCCTTGCTGCTTTTAATAGTTGTTCTTTGTGTTTGATCTTTGTTAATTTGATTAATATGTGTCTTGGGGTGTTTCGCCTTGGGTTTATCCTATTTGGGACTCTCTGGGTTTCTTGGACTTGGGTGATTATTTCCTTCCCCATTTTAGGGAAGTTTTCAACTATTATCTCCTCAAGGATTTTCTCATGGTCTTTCTTTTTGTCTTCTTCTTCTGGGACTCCTATAATTCGAATGTTGGAGCGTTTCATATTGTCCTGGAGGTCTCTGAGATTGTCCTCATTTCTTTTAATTTGTTTTTCTTTTTTCCTCTCTGATTCATTTATTTCTACCATTCTGTCTTCTATTTCACTAATCCTATCTTCTGCCTCCGTTATTCTATTATTTGTTGCCTCCAGAGTTTTTCTGATCTCATTTATTGCATTATTCATTGTATATTGACTCTTTTTTATTTCTTCTAGGTCCTTGTTGAACCTTTCTTGCATCTTCTCAATCCTTGTCTCTAGGGTATTTATCTGTGTTTCCATTTTGACTTCAAGATTTTGGATCATTTTCACTATCAATATTCGGAATTCTTTCTCAGGTAGATTCCCTATCTCTTCCTCTTTTATCTGGTTTGGTGGGCATTTCTCCTGCTCCTTTACCTGTTGGGTATTCCTCTGTCTCTTCATCTTGGTTATATTGCTGCGTTTGGAATGGCCTTTTTATATTCTGGTAATTTGTGGAGTTCTCTTTATTGTGGAGCTTCCTCACTGTGGGTGGGGTTGTATCAGTGGCTTGTCAAGGTTTCCTGGTTAGGGAGGCTTGTGTTGGAGGTCTGGTGGGTGGAGCTGGGCTTCTTCTCTCTGGAGTGCAGTGGAGTGACCAGTAATGGGTTATGAGACGTCTAAAGTTTTGGAGTAACTTTGAACTGCCTGTATATTGAGGCTCAGGGGTGTGTTCCTGTGTTGCTGGAGAATTTGTGTGATATGTCTTGCTCTGGAACTTGTTGGCCCTTGGGTGGAGCTTTGTTTCAATGTAGGTTTGGAGGCATTTGATGAGCTCCTATTGCTTAATGTTCCCTGAATTCAGGAGTTCTCTGATGTTCTCAAGCTTTGGACTTAAGCCTCCTGCTTCTGGTTTTCGGTTTTATTTTTACAGTGGTCTCTAGACTTCTCCATCTATACAGCACCAATGATATAGTATCTAGGCTAAAGATGAAAGGTTTCTCCACATTGAGGGGCACCCAGAGAGGTTCACTGGGTTACATGGAGAAGAGAAGAGGGAGGGGGTGGTTAGAGGTGACTGGAATGAGATGCGGTGAGAACAAAAGAGGAGAGAGCAAGCTAGTCAATAGTCACTTCCTTATGTGCGCTCCTTAGTCTGGACCTCTCAGCGGTATTTACGGAGTTATACAGGGGAGAGGAGAGAGAGGAAGTAGACAGAGGTGGCCAGGAGGGTAAGAGAGAGGAATGAAAAGGAGAGAGACAGGTCCAGCCAGTAATCAGTTCCTTAGGTGCTCTCCACCATCTAGAACACACAGAGAATCACAGAGTTGGATATAGAAGAGATGGGGGGGGGGGGAGAGACAGAGGCCACCCGGTGGAGAAAAAGGAGAGTCCAAAAGGAGGAGAGAGTGGTCAAGCCAGTAATCTCACTGTCAGGTAAGATTGGGTTATGAAATGTACAAGATTGACAACAAAAACCGAAAAGCAAAGATTAAAAACCTAGAGTAGAGGTTAGATTTTCAGAAATACAATGTTAAAGAGACGAAGCAGAAGGAAAAAAGAAAAAAAAGAGTAAAGATTAAAAAATAATAATAATATTAAGAAAAAGAAATAGGGAAAAAATATATATATAAGAAAAAATAAAAATTAAAAAAAAAAAACCCGAGATTAAAAAAGAAATACCAACAACAACCACGCGAAGGCTATATATGGTGTTTGCTTTAAAAAAGTAGAGTCTTTTTTTTTTTTTTGAAAAGTAATAGTTATAGAAATATAAAGTAGAGAAATAGGAGACTTAACAGTTAAAAAAAAGTTTGAGAGAAAAAAAAAGAAAGCAAAAAA